>NC_143074.1:2362500-2572500 GCF_052426305.1 Pelodiscus sinensis | reverse complement strand
CCAGCCCTTTCAGGCTAATCCCAGCCCTGGGAGAGGCTGAGGCTGATATTGGCTATGGGGCCCGGCTGGGGGCTGTCTGAATAAGGGCACCGGGAGGGCCGAAGAGAGAGACTCTTGCTGGAGCTGGGGAGCAGGAGGGACCTGGCTGCCAGGGAAGCTGGGGGTTCCTGAGGCTGGGGAAGGCAGGCAGGGAGGGGCCTGACCTCACTCCTAGGCTCAGGGCCTGAGGGGACTAGGGCTGCCGGGGGCAGCCAGGCTAGGAGAAGGCTGAGTGGCCATTGCAGACTGCAGCTTAGCCTGGCAGTGGGCCACTGGGCAAGGCGGGTCCAGGGGAATTGGGGGTTCTCTGGGCGGGGAGGACCCCAGAGTACAGAGACCGAGAAACACCCCCGGAGGGGCCAAGAGACACTGGAGCGGGCCCTGCCGGAGGGCCGTGTCCTGAAGGGGACGCCGTGGTCGTGGGCGACGCGGGTCCGGAACGCAGAGCGTGGCGTGAGGACACGGGGAAACACCCGCCAGAGGGAGGCGCCCTGCGGGCTAACAAGCTAATTCCCAGTAGCCCCATCTAAGTTGTATTTGCCTAGTTTATTGATAAGAATATCATGCGAGACCGTATCAAACGCCTTCCTAAAGTCTAGGTTTACCACATCCACCGCTTCTCCCTTAGCCACAAGACTCGGTATCCTATCAAAGAAAGCTATCAGATTGGTTTGACATGATTTGTTCTTCACAAACCCATGCTGGCTGTTCCCCATCACCTTGCCACATTCCAAGTGTTTGCAGATGATTTCCTTAATTACTTGTTCCATTATCTTCCCTGGGACAGAAGTTAAACTGACTGGTCTGTAGTTTCCTGGGTTGTTCTTATTCCCCGTTCTATAGATGGGCACTATATCTGCCCTTCTCCAGTCTTCTGGAATCTCTCCTGTCTCCCATGATTTTCCAGAGATGATAGCTAGAGGCTCAGATACCTCCTCTATCAGCCCCTTGAGTATTCTAGGATGCATTTCATCAGGCCCTGGTGACTTGCAGGCATCTAACTTTTCTAGGTGATTTTTAACTTGTTCTTTTTTTGTTTTGTCTTCTAAACCTCCCCACTTCCCACCAGCATTCGCTATGTCAGGCATTCCTTCATCAGACTTCTCGGTGAAGACCGAAACGAAGAAGTCATTAAGCATCTCTGCCATTTCCAAGTTTCCTGTTACTGTTTCCCCCTCGTCACTGAGCACTGGGCCTACCCTCTCCTTGGTCTTCCTCTTGCTTTTGTATATCTCTTGGATTCTGCTAGTTCCACTCCAGCACGTCTGAGGAAGTGGGTTTTCCCTGGGAAAGCGCAGGACCCTCCGTATTCCTGTTCGTCTCTCCGGGGCCACAGGACTACTCATTTCTAAAGTGACAGACACGCGGCCGCCCTCTCTGGCCCCATCCTGCAGTGATGAGTGCAGGATAGGCAGATGTGCAGAAACTTTCACTTCCTGCTGCCATCCCCACATCTGGAACAGCCTCTGCGCCTGCTCAGCCACCCAGGAACCTCCCTCCCTGCAGCATCTGCGTGGCCAAGCCCTGTGCGCCGGGCCGTTCCTGGGCCGCAGCGGTGGGAGCAATGGCGCAAAGCAGGATGAAGGGAAACGGGTGAGGGGGCCAGTTCAGGGAGAGAGAGACCAGGAACTCTTTGGGGGGACTTCAGAGCCTGTCTCTCTCCCCTGGCTCTTCCCAGCGTCCTCAGGCCAGGGCAGAGTTCAAGGAATCCAGCTTGTGCCGTTCTCTTTTTCAGAAACGATTTCCTAAAGGAGATCAAGATCATGTCCCGGCTGAAGGACCCGAATATCATCCGCCTGCTGGGTGTGTGTGTGCGGGACGACCCTCTGTGCATGATAACCGAGTACATGGAGAACGGAGACCTCAACCAGTTCCTGTCCCAGCGGGAGATCTGCAGTAGCTTCGCCTTGTCAAACAACATTCCCTGCGTCAGGTACGAGAAGGGGCAGGCTCACACAGCCGCTCCAGTGCCCTGAGCAAAGCGTGTTTGTGGGAACCCTGAGATCTGCTGGCAACGCCCCTCCCAACGCCACCCAGTGAGCGCTCAGCCTGCTTGGCTCCAGGGGCTCCCTGCTGACTCCTCTCCAGCTTCCCACCCACGGTCCTCCCCGGACCCTTGTGTGTTGTGCTAAGGGAGCTGGCCCAGGAGCACACAGCACGCAATGGCCACTAACAGCCACGTGCTTCCTACCCCCTTGCTGGCTAGACCCTGTCGATCGTCTTCTCGTGCCCTGTGCTCATGTACGGGCGTTGAGAACAGCTTCCCATGTGCACACCCGGCGCCTGAGACGGCCCCTGCCCACACACTTCGCAGTGACTCAGCTGTTCACACTGAGAGGGCTTTCGCTAGTGACCTCACGTGACCCTTTCGGTGACCCCAGGGGATCCCTTTAAGCCTACATGCTGCTGTGCCCACTGCCACGTGGCAGCAAGAGGTTTCTGGGGCACGGCCACTGCATCGAATACCAAAAACGCAGCGTGGTCTGGCAGCAGGGAGAACGTGGCCGCCGACGGGTGGACGGCTCCATGGCGTGTCCTGGGACAGAGCTTCGTCATTCCTTCTCTTGCAGGTGTGTGCTTGTGCCAGGACGTTCTGTGTGGAGCGCCCCACACTGCGGCACAGCAAACGGGCGGTGTTCCTTTCCCAGGGGTTGAGATGTATAAGGGGAGGGTTGGCAGGAGGCTTGAGAGAGGAGTTAGCTCCGCAGCAGCTGCATTCTCTGGCAGATGAGCCCCTCTCTGTGCTGCAAGCAGATTGAAAATTGCGGCCGCTGAGGGAGAAGGTTTTATCGGAGGGGATTTTATCCTGGCCAGAGATGTTGTGTGTAGGGTGGAGGGGTTTTGTCTGTGCTATCTCCACCAGAGAGTTATGGCGCATCGTGGCTGAAAAGGATGCTGAATACTTTGAACTAACCAGCTGCACCAGATCAGCTGCAGATTCTTCTAGTAATTTTTGAGTAGAAACATTTTACTTGCACAAGCTGCCAAGAAACAACGTGGGCTGCTAATGCGGATGGTCAGTAGATCTTTGAACGCTGGGACCGTTCCAGGAATCCACAGAACAGTTTCCCCAGAGTTACTGTAAAAGAGTAGCCAGGCTGACTGGGTGATTATAGGCCTGTCCGCCTGACATTCATATTGGAACAGCTCAGTGCTTTTTTTATAAGAAAAAAAGCTCCGGTATTCTGGGGCAAACTTGAGGGGGGGGGGGGGAACCCACCACGCTGGGGGCCGGAATGCAGTCGTGGCCCCTTTAAGAGTCACAGCGCCGCGCTGGAAGCCAGAAGAAAAAACACCGTGTGTCCTGAGCAGGCTTCCGTCAGGAGCCGAGCCACCCCAGGAAAACGGGTGCCGGTACGCACGGGGGAAATCCCATTCCCTTTCTGTGGACGGGAAACTAGGTGACGGCACGCCATTCTGGGCAGTACCGTCACACAGAACACACTGGAACAGCTGATAGGAGACTCGATCGATAAAGGGTTAATGGAGGGTAACATAAGTAGTGCCAATTGGCATGGATCTACAGAAAATCGATCCTGTCGAGAACTTGATACCGTTTTTGACGAGATTACGAGTTTGGCTGGTAGAACCATCGCGTTGATGTCACATGTTTGGATTTCAGTAAGTCATTTGACTTGCTCCTGCCTGACATTTTGATTACAGACTTGGACCAATACAAAATTAACACGGCACACGTGAGATGAATTAAAAACTGGCCACTTGACAGGTCTCAGAATGTCTCGGTAACTAGGGAATTCTCGGGGTGGGTGTATTTCTACGAGGCTCCTGCAGAGGTCAGTTTTGTCCACTGCCGCGCACAGCCTGCCAGATCCCACAGCCGGGACAGTCACAATAAAGGGCCCAGGAAAGTGACACTCCTTTGACTATCTGTTGTTGCTTTGAAATGCAGCTACTCCAACCTGCTCTTCATGGCCACCCAGATCGCCTCCGGCATGAAGTATTTAGCCTCCCTCAACTTTGTGCACCGAGACCTGGCCACCCGCAACTGCCTGGTTGGGAACAGCTACACCATCAAGATTGCGGATTTTGGGATGAGCAGGAATCTGTACAGTGGGGATTATTACCGGATCCAGGGCCGGGCGGTGCTGCCGATACGCTGGATGGCCTGGGAGAGCATCCTCCTGGTAGGGCTTTCCCTCTCCTCTCTGTCTCAGCCCAGCACGTGCCTCTCTTCTCTGCTACTTGTCTCCTGGGCAGCCGGCAGTACCCCCTGCGGTAACCACATGCACCCTGTGAGCTACACATCCCAGACGCAACAGGCGCTAACTGCACACCTCCGCATTCCGAACCCCCCTCCACTTTTGGGCAGCTGGACCTCATTGTGACCTCAGGGTCTGTTCCCTGTCTCGCGCCAGGCCTCATTCTGCCTCCCAGCGCGTACCTGTGCGCTGGAGTGGTCTCTTCAGTGGTTACCTGTCTCTCCCCGCCTGTGTCTGGTTTGGCTGTGCGCTGGAGTGGTCTCTTCAGTGGTTACCTGCGTCTCCCCGCCTGTGTCTGGTTTGGCTGTGCACTGGAGTGGTCTCTTCAGTGGTTACCTGTCTCTCCCCGCCTGTGTCTGGTTTGGCTGTGCGCTGGAGTGGTCTCTCCAGTGGTTACCTGTGTCTGGTTTGGCTGTGTGCTGGAGTGGTCTCTTCAGTGGTTACCTGTCTCTCCCCGCCTGTGTCTGGTTTGGCTGTGCACTGGAGTGGTCTCTTCAGTGGTTACCTGTCTCTCCCCGCCTGTGTCTGGTTTGGCTGTGCGCTGGAGTGGTCTCTCCAGTGGTTGCCTGTGTCTGGTTTGGCTGTGCACTGGAGTGGTCTCTTCAGTGGTTACCTGTCTCTCCCCGCCTGTGTCTGGTTTGGCTGTGCGCTGGAGTGGTCTCTTCAGTGGTTACCTGCCTCTCCCCGCCTGTGTCTGGTTTGGCTGTGCGCTGGAGTGGTCTCTTCAGTGGTTACCTGCCTCTCCCCGCCTGTGTCTGGTTTGGCTGTGCGCTGGAGTGGTCTCTTCAGTGGTTACCTGCCTCTCCCCGCCTGTGTCTGGTTTGGCTGTGCGCTGGAGTGGTCTCTCCAGTGGTTACCTGCCTCTCCCCGCCTGTGTCTGGTTGGGCTGTGCGCTGGAGTGGTCTCTCCAGTGGTTACCTGCCTCTCCCCGCCTGTGTCTGGTTGGGCTGTGCGCTGGAGTGGTCTCTCCAGTGGTTACCTGCCTCTCCCCGCCTGTGTCTGGTTTGGCTGTGCGCTGGAGTGGTCTCTCCAGTGGTTACCTGCCTCTCCCCGCCTGTGTCTGGTTTGGCTGTGCGCTGGAGTGGTCTCTCCAGTGGTTACCTGCGTCTCCCCCGCCTGTGTCTGGTTTGGCTGTGCGCTGGAGTGGTCTCTCCAGTGGTTACCTGCCTCTCCCCGCCTGTGTCTGGTTTGGCTGTGCGCTGGAGTGGTCTCTTCAGTGGTTACCTGCCTCTCCCCGCCTGTGTCTGGTTTGGCTGTGCGCTGGAGTGGTCTCTCCAGTGGTTACCTGCCTCTCCCCGCCTGTGTCTGGTTTGGCTGTGCGCTGGAGTGGTCTCTTCAGTGGTTACCTGCCTCTCCCCGCCTGTGTCTGGTTTGGCTGTGCGCTGGAGTGGTCTCTCCAGTGGTTACCTGCGTCTCCCCCGCCTGTGTCTGGTTGGGCTGTGCGCTGGAGTGGTCTCTCCAGTGGTTACCTGCCTCTCCCCGCCTGTGTCTGGTTTGGCTGTGCGCTGGAGTGGTCTCTCCAGTGGTTACCTGCCTCTCCCCGTCTGTGTCTGGTTTGGCTGTGCGCTGGAGTGGTCTCTTCAGTGGTTACCTGCCTCTCCCTGCCTGTGTCTGGTTTGGCTGTGCGCTGGAGTGGTCTCTCCAGTGGTTACCTGCCTCTCCCCGCCTGTGTCTGGTTTGGCTGTGCGCTGGAGTGGTCTCTTCAGTGGTTACCTGCCTCTCCCCGCCTGTGTCTGGTTTGGCTGTGCGCTGGAGTGGTCTCTCCAGTGGTTACCTGCCTCTCCCCGCCTGTGTCTGGTTTGGCTGTGCGCTGGAGTGGTCTCTCCAGTGGTTACCTGCCTCTCCCCGCCTGTGTCTGGTTGGGCTGTGCGCTGGAGTGGTCTCTCCAGTGGTTACCTGCCTCTCCCCGCCTGTGTCTGGTTTGGCTGTGCGCTGGAGTGGTCTCTCCAGTGGTTACCTGCCTCTCCCCGCCTGTGTCTGGTTTGGCTGTGCGCTGGAGTGGTCTCTCCAGTGGTTACCTGCCTCTCCCCGCCTGTGTCTGGTTTGGCTGTGTGCTGGAGTGGTCTCTCCAGTGGTTACCTGCCTCTCCCCGCCTGTGTCTGGTTGGGCTGTGCGCTGGAGTGGTCTCTCCAGTGGTTACCTGCCTCTCCCCGCCTGTGTCTGGTTTGGCTGTGCGCTGGAGTGGTCTCTCCAGTGGTTACCTGCCTCTCCCCGCCTGTGTCTGGTTTGGCTGTGCGCTGGAGTGGTCTCTCCAGTGGTTACCTGCCTCTCCCCGCCTGTGTCTGGTTTGGCTGTGCGCTGCCGCTCTGCTGTCGAGGTTCTTTCCTGTTATTTCTCTGTCCTCCACGAGCTTTCCAGCACCAAACAATGTCGTGTCTGTGAACCTTGCGGCTTGATCCCCTCTTGCAGGTGGGGCCTGTCAGCGTCGCACAGAACTCCTCCACATGGCCCGTTTTCTCTCTGTGGTGCCTCGTCAGCATCCAGGGTGACCCAGGTTCTTGCCAAGCCCCCCCCCCCTTCATCCCGCAAGGTCACACCCCCTTGCAGTTGTTTCATCAGCGGGTTAATGCCGGGCCCCAGCCGTGGAGAAGATGTCCCTTCTGCTGTGCGCAGAGGGTTACCCGCTGGTGCTGCTGGCGAGAGCAGAGCAGCTCGCCCCAGGATGGCTGCTGCTGGGGACTCAGAAACACCCTCCATGGCTCCCCACTGGCCTCCTGGGCCCAGACCCTCCCCGAGCAGCAGCCTGTACGGGCGCCTGGTGTTTGCCGCTGATCTCCCCCATCCACCCTCCAGCCTGGCTCTCCCGCAGGTGGGGCAAGGGGAGGGTGTTGCGGCGCAGACCAGGCGCTGCCTCGGGAAGCTCTGCCCGTAATCAGAGCAGCTGCCTCGAAACCCTGCTGCCGAGGCTGCAGGCGCCGTGTGCCTCTTCCTCCACGGTGCCGCCCCACAGCGTAAAAGAACAGCACGTCTGGGACCTCCGGGGGACCATCCCCTAGAGCCGGCAGCTGGTTGGAGGGGACGGCCGGCTGACAGCTCTCACCGCCCCCCACAGCCAGAGGAGCTCTCAGTCCCCTTCCCCCCCACTGCACACCTCCCCACTAGAGGAGCTCTCGGTCCCCCCACCTCAGCCCCAAAGCTGGCTGACCGCTTTCAGCCCCCTCCCCCACCACAGCGCCCCGGCCGGAGGAGCTCTCGGCCCCCCCACTGCAGCAGCAGTGTGAAGGTGGAATCCAGGGAGCAGGTCCGCTGAGGCCCTGGGTCTGCGCCTGTGAGGGGCGTCGCAGTGTGACTGCTCCGCGGAGCTGGGGTGATGGTGCTCCCTCCCCCCCCCCGTCCCGTCTGCGCTTGTGCTCCCTGCCCCTCGCCTGTGCAGACAGTGGATTGAAATGGCTGAGTCCTCCCGCCTGTTGTGTCCAAATGGATGGGCTGAGCCGACCTGCTCTTCTCTCCCCAGGGCAAGTTCACCACGGCCAGCGACGTCTGGGCCTTCGGGGTCACGCTCTGGGAGATGTTCACGCTGTGCAAGGAGCAGCCCTATAGCCTCCTCTCGGACGAGCAGGTCATCGAGAACACCGGGGAGTTCTTCCGGAGCCAGGGCAGGCAGGTGAGGCAGCGCCCCCGGCCCCCTCCCTCTCCCTCTTCCTGCCTCTGCTGTCTTTCATCTCTTGCCCCTCCGGCAGCTGCCCCACCCCTCCCCCTTCCCCCCAGAGCTGGGGCATGTAGCCTCGTCCCCTCACTTCCAGGGGACCCCAGAATGTGCACTGGCCTCATAGCCACGCCCGTGGCCCCATCAGGACCTTTAGACCAGCCCCTGCTGCTGTTAAAGGGCAGGGGGAGCCACCGCAGTTGGAAAGTGCTTCCAGAAGCTACTCCAGTGTGAAGCGGTGGGCGCTCAGTCCCGGACTTCGCACGTTTGTGCTCTTCGCTTAATCGTGAAAAGCCCGGAGTGGCAATGAACCCAGCCACTCCCCTTTGTAACTGCTGGTTCGGCTTTCTCCTTGCAACTTTGATAAGTTTCAAATGCTGCATTTTAATAATATCAAAACAAAATATTGCTCCATTATCAAATGAACTGTGGAGATTTTAACTTCTTGTGCGTGTGTGTTGATTTGGAACAATCCTTTAAAACCTGTCCTTTCTGGAGGAGGGTCCTGTTTTCTGGTCAGAGCCCAGCGCTCGCCCGAGCTGACAACACCCCCACACAGCTAATGCACGTGCATGTATCTGCTTCTTCTTGGTGGGGCTGACACAGAAAAGGACAGTGGAACTTTACGTGCCCGGACGAGGTCGCTCCAATCCGTGTTTCGATAAACATGGCTGTTCGCTGCCTTGTAAACCTAGAGCAAAGGCAGCCGACTGTTGTTATTTGGGTAGTGAATAACACTGACGTGCTTCTTTGTTTTTCCTGCTTGCAGATCTATCTGTCCCAAACCCCTCTGTGTCCAAACGCTGTGTTTGACCTGATGTTAAAGTGTTGGAGCCGAGATATAAAGGATCGTCCCACTTTTGATATGATTCACCACTTTTTGGTCGAACAAATGGATGGTACTGTTTGACCTGAGCGGCAAAGAGACAAATTGCTGAGAACAGGATGACTTTGGTGGTGTCTCTTGGTGCCTGTTTCTCCCAAAGAGATGGGCAGGCAGCCCTCACTATACGCTCCCTTAGACTGTAATCTCTTTTAAATTGAGAGATCCATGGCAGCTGCTCATTTTATTGGCCATGGTCTGACACACATGACCAGAAGCAACCTATCGTGTTGATAGAAGACTCGTTTCCTGTTCTGCGTATTTTCCTGGGAATACTGTGAGGGGGGTTTCTTTGGCACCCCACGGCTACAGACACCTGTGGACAAAACAAACTGGAGAAGACTTTACAAAGGACTCCAAGCTCTCCCCGAAGAGATGAGAAGAGAAGGACAACAGAGCAGGAGCTAGGACTGGAAGAAAGGATGTGGAAGAAAATCATGGCTCCAGTCTTCTAAAAATATAGAAGCTCCGTGCACGTTAGCAAGCAAGTCAGTATGTCTTTGCTAAAGAAGATATAGATAATGTAACTAACGAGAAATGAATAGAAAAGGCAGTGGTTAAAGGGACTGGAGAACCAGAGTTAGATGTCGAGACCTTTGGAGGTAGTATGATCAGGGACTGCAGATGATGTGGATAGAAGAGTTCACGCTCATGTCCTTTTACTCCTGTGGTTATTAAGCACTGCGTTTGTCATAGATGTGCCTTTTCCCACACTGGATTTTTATCTTAAAAAAAATGAATGTCAAAGGTCGTAGGAAGGTCACTGTAGTAGAGGATCTTCCTTTGGCCTACAAATAAAAGTTTGGGGTAGAGGTTTGTATTGGAAAATAGCTGATACTGTACTACTGTCTCTAGGTAGATTTATTATCCTTATGAACTTGTAGCCAGAATGGACTGATGTGCAATGAATCCTGTATAAATACCCATTAATATGAGATGTCTTGGTCGATGCTGTTGGAGAGTGGGAGGATGTGCATGTCTGGGGAGGCGAAGTGGGCGAAAGTGGAATCGCTGGGCCGTTTGTCGGAGCCCCGTGCACGCTGAGCACATGGGAGAGACCGCCTCGCCCGGCAGCATCTGCCTCTCTGTGCGGGGTGACTTCTGGGCAGCCTGTGGGACATTCCTGTTCTACCACAGAGGTACACGGGCGCTGGGCCCGTCGGGAGGGCTCCCCCTGGCATCAATAGGAGAGGCCGACGCCCCCGATGCGAATGCCGTTGCTAAGCGATTAGGTCACAGAGTGCTCTTTCCCAAGGATTTATACTGCTCCAAAAATCCTTCCGGAGGGAGGCAAAGAATTCCAGGCCGATGCTGCAGCCGCCTTCCATTGCTGAGTGATCGGCCGTCCAGGCGGATGGCCCTCCATGTTCTTTTTAATGGACCAAATGAAAAATCTCCCAGAATGGAGAAGGGGAGCATGGAGCACTTCCTTCTCCAGGCTTTTAAATTCTTATAAAGCCCCAAATTTGGAGCCGGAATTTAGTCTGAACCTCTCCTGACCACAAGCCTATTCTGCCCACAGCCAGAGCATGGGCTGGCGTGAGGAGCACTGGGTATTGACAGGAGACCATCAGGCAAAAGGAAAGTGCCGACCGCTACAGTGAGAGACTAATGAGGACTGTTGTGCGCTAGAAGAAAATCCTGGTGCAGAATTGGCTCCGAACTGTCCTGTGATGCATCCGTACATTTCTGCCGTTTGCTTCTTCGGAGATCAAGTATCCTGAAGTCTGTAACAAAGTTAACCAATTAGATCTCCTATGCAAATAACTGCATCCTGATTGGCTCTTCAGAAGCTAACAGTTTTTCTTGCTTCAGCCAGTCAGTTCAGTCATGCAACGATCTGCTTCCTGGCTAATAGGAAGTAAAAAATCGTTCTCACAGCCACAGGAGAGAGATCTAACTACTTCTGATTTAAAGCATTCAGAATATGCAAGCATCCGCAAACTGGCTTTTTGTGTTTATTCACGTCAGGGTTTAGTTTCCCTCAATTTAAATATTGACTCATACAACATTTGTCTCTCATATCAATAAATCTTGATGGTAAACTCAACAGAAATGAATTGCTCCTTATTGTCTCAGTTTCTGCTTTGGGAACATATGTCTAGAGCGACAAGCTGTAGTGTTGAATGAACGGCAGTTTGTGACCTTGGAATGAATAGCCATTGGCCGTTGCATGAAATGGACACAGGAGAGTGGTTTTAAGCTTAATTTGAGAAGAAAGGCCTGTCGTTCATGCCGAGTTGACAAGGGCTGAAGGAGGAATGGCAGCATTGTTGTACTAAAATATTGCCCAGGATCTTTTCAGGGGGATAAGGCAAAACACCACATTTATTGGTGACAAGTATCAGAGGGGTAGCCGTGTTAGTCTGAATCTGCAAGAACAACGGCAAGTCCTGTGGCACCTTGTAGACTAACAGATTTATTGGAGCATAAGCTTTCGTGGGCAAAGACCCACTTCGTCAGATGCACGTACTGGAAATTCCAGAGGCAGGTATAAATATACAAGCATAAGAAAAGAGTTCCAATCAAGAGTAAGGCTGGAGATAACGAGGTCAATTCAGTCAGGGAGGATGAGGCCCACTTCTAGCAGCTGATGTGGAGGCGTGAACACCAAGAGAGGAGAAACTGCTTCTGTAGTTGGCTAGCCAGTCACAGTCTTTGTTTAATCCTAAACTGATGGTGTCAAATTTGCAGATGAACTGCAGCTCATCAGTTTCTCTTTGAAGTCTGGTCTTGACATTTCTTTGCTGCAGGATGGCTCCCTTAAATCTGCTATTGTGTGTCCAGGGAGATTGAAGTGCTCCCCTACAGGTTTTTGTGTATTGCCGTTCCTGATATCTGATTTGTGTCCATTTATTTTTTTACTTAGGGACTGTCCAGTTTGGCCGATATATATAGCAGAGGGGCATTGCTGGCACATGATGGCGTATGCTACATTGGCAGATGTGCAGGTGAATGAACCCGTGATGCTGTGGCTGATCTGGTTAGGTCCTGTGATGGTGTTGCTGGTGTGTATATGTGGGCAGAGTTGGCACCGAGATTTATTGCAGCGATTGGTTTCAGAGTGGCAGTTACTGTGGTGTGGTGTATAGTTGCTGGTAAGAATTTGCTTCAGGCTGGTGGGTTGTCTGCGGGCAAGGCCTGGCCTGCCTCCCAAGGCCTGTGAGAGTGGGGGATCATTGTCCAGGACAGGTTGTAGATCGCTGATGATGCATTGGAGAGGTTTTAGCTGAGGACTGTAGGTGATGCCAGTGGTGTTCTGCTATTTTCTTTGTTGGGCCTGTCTTATAGCAGGAGGCTTCTGGGTATATGTCTGGCTCTGTTGATCTGTTTCCTCACTTCCTCAGGTGGGTACTGTAGTTTCAAGAATGCTTGGTGTCGATCTTATAGGTGTTTGTTTCTGTCTGAAGGGCTGGAGCAAATGCGGTTGTACTTGTCTGTAAATGATGGATCGTGTGGTGTGTCCAGGATGGAAGCTGGAGACATGGAGGTAGGCATAGCGGTCTGTAGGTTTTCAGTATAGGGTGGTGTTTAGGTGACATCACTTACTTGCACTGTAGTGTCCAGGAAGTGGATCTCTTGTGTATACTGGGCCAGGCTGAGGTTGATGGTGGGGTGGAAATTGTTGAAATCACAGTGAAATTCTTCCAGAGCCTCCTTCCCGTGGGTCCAGATGATGATGATATCATCAATGTAGCGTAGGTAGAGAAGGGGCATTAGTGGACAAGAGCTGAGGAAGCAGGTTGTTCCAGGTCGGCCATAAAAACGTTGGCATGTTGTGGGGCCATGCAGGTGCCCATAGCGGTGCCACTGGTTTGGAGGTATAAATTGTCCCCAAATCTGAAATAGTTGTGTCACAGAGCTATCAACATTTATTGGTAATACAGATAGCAATCAACACTTATCATGTGCATTTTATATATTACCCCTCCTCCCCACAAATACACACACACACACATGCACACTCGTCTTCTTGTCGTGGCCAATAGTTGCTCCTTCTAACTGCACTGGCCCAGGTTAGTTAGGTCGGGGAGGGGTGGAGTTGGACTCCTGTCGATCTGCATCGGTGCTCCCATGTTGACAAGATGAAACCCAGGGTCCCCCTGCAAGATTCCTTTGATTTATAGTAGCTCCCCTCGCAAGCAAATCAATCATCTTTGGCATATGCAAAATGTGTGAGAGTCGTCATCTGCATGTGCAGGTAGTCACATGTGGCACCTTCTTCTGGGGGATGTTACAATGCTGCCACATTCATTTCCAAGGAGGGGGCTTCCAAAAGCAGGCACTTGCTCCTGACTCCCAAGGCGGCCATAGGTCCAGTCTTCTTCCAATGGACCCACTTGACAGGTCTCATTGTTTTTGGATCTGGCTTCCATCCCTTCCCCAACTGTTGCAACTGCCGGGAGCTGCTTGCCTTTCGCCTTATCCATTCACTCAACAGGGCGAGCCATTCAGCAAAAGGGGGCCAAAGACATTCTCTTTCCCTTTTTTAGTTTTAGGAACTCTTCTACAAGAGACAGTTTCTATGTCAAAGGACTTGATACAAAGTTAAAAATGTCAGCGAGAGAATGATTAATACCGAGCTGTACTCCAGCGTAACCGCAGTGCTCTGATGTCGTGGGTCACCTCCCCCTAAACGTCTCACTTCTTTCCGGGAGTATTTTTGTCCTTGTTTTAGTAGCTCAACACATTCCGGTGGGAGGAACGGTATCAGGGAGCATTACAAGCAACCCGAGGTGGCTGCAGCGGGAGCAGCCAATCAGGGCTCGGGAGGGCTATGTAAAAGGAGTTGCCACTGGAGCCAGTCAGTTCCTTGCTGGAGCTAGAGGGGTGCCCGTGGAGCTCCTGGCTGGCCGAAGGGAGCTCAGCACCATGGACAGCACAGTGCTGGCAGGGACCCGGCAGTAGAGCGCAGCTCTTGGCTGGCTCCTGGCTCTGAACCTGGAGAAGCCTTGTGGTAAGTTAAAGGGACATGGTGGTTGCTATTCTTAGGTCCCTTGGGCTGGAACCCAGAATAGCGGGTGGGCCTGGATCCATCGCCCATCCCCTCCCCCCGTGGGGAACGGACCTACAGTCAAACAGCAAGAAACCCCCCAAGAGGGACTAAGCTACCTAGTGGCCCAGGTAGAGCTTGGGCCAGAATAGGCCAAGAGGCATGAGATCAGACACATCCTACCAGCCGGGCACGCATGAGAGGCGTGTGCCCTGCTGCTACATTTGGTACCAGAAGTGGGATCCTTTCGACTGACCCCCAGCCCACAAGAAGCATGGCCATGGAGGAGGCACTCTGCCTATTGGTGGCAGGCCGGCAGCAGACCCAGGCCCTGCTCCTCAAGTTAATGGAGAATGTGCTGAGGCAGCAGGAGGCCCAGTTCATAGTCAAACAACAATGGTAGGAGGGAGAGAAACGATCCAAGCAGTACAGTAAACGGAGAGGGGTGCACCAGGGCTGGCGAACGAGGGCTTCTAGACGCAGAGGGGCACTGTAACAGCAGGGGGTCCAGGGAGCCCTGCAGCCTATGGCAAGTACTATTTGGAAGGAGCTAGGAGAACCGGTTGTCTGCTACCGCTGTGACCAGCCCGGGTATATTAAAAGGAACTCCCCGGTCATGTAATGCAACTACTCAAACTGTTAGAGTGGGACCAATCAGTAGGGGGTGTAACCCAAAGATCAGGGTGCTTGCTGTAGGTCAGCTGGAAGGAACGGTAGTGGAGGGTCTGGTAGACTCGGTGTAGGTACATCTTGGGTTGGGAAGACCAGCCTGGACTGACACTTCCCATGTCTCTTACGTGTATGGGGAGACCCCGAGCCTGTCCCATGGCAGAATGAGCTGGAGGTGCAGGGCTAGAGAGCTAGATTCCAGGTCAGCATGGTCCAGGAGCTCACAGAGCCAGCAATCTTGGGGAAGACCTGAGTGTGTGACTCAGCCCTTGTGTGGGAAAGACCTGGACAGCAACCCGGGACTGAGAGGGTCTGGGCCCAGATGAGGAAGAAAACCCGATTTTCTCTGGAGGTGGGAGACAGGGGAGGGATCCCTGTTGTGTTCCCTCCCTCGGTGGCTCCGGGCACTGGCCACTGTGGGCGGACAGGATACTGGGCTGGATGGACCTTTGGTCTGACCCAGTCTGGCCACTCTTATGAGGAGCCAGGGTAAGGAGACCCCAGGAAAGCCCCCAGAGACGAGACCACGATGCCCACAACATGAGGGACCTGCTGAGGAAGCACCGACAAGAGTTGGAGGCCAATGTTTCTCCTGGGAAAGCCAACGGGCCTGAGTAGAGCAGGCGCTGGCCTGGGCCCTGGCCAAAGCCCAGGCTCAGAGGGAGCAATGCCTGGTTTTGCAGGAAGCAGTGACCCAGGCCCAGAGGGAGAGGACTGAGGCCCAGCAGGGAACAACGGGTTCCCCGACAGAGCTCGGTGCAGGATGCTGTGGGGGCTCCATCCGAAATACCCAGGTGCTAACATTTCCTTACTGGACCGGGCGTTCCGTTCACATCAGGCTCTGGGTCTCAAATCCCAGGGAGAAAAACATCCCGCGGCCCCACCGGGATAGCCACGCCCAGTGGGCAGGCAGAGACCCGTGGCTAACACAATATCACTGTACAACGCCCGTGTTCCTCACAGTGACCAGAACAGGAGCAGCCAGAGGGCTGGAGGGAATCCTAGCGACAGATGGATATTAGGGTGGGCAGAGACCTCAGGCGTCATCCAGTCCAGCCCCCTGCCCCAAGCAGGACCAAACCAACTCAGTCATCCCAGTCAGGACGTAAACACCTCTAGGGATGGAGATTCCACCCCCTCCCTCGGGAACCCAGCCCAGTGCTTCCCCCCCCCCCAAGGAAATAGTTTTTCCTAATCTCCACCCTAGACCTACCCCACTGCCACTTGAGCCCTTGCTCCATGTTCTGCCACCTGCCCCCACTGAGAACAGCCTCTCTCCAGCCTCTTTGGAACTTCCCTTCAGGAAGTTGCAGGCTGCATCAAATCCCCCCTCACTCTTCTCTTCGGCAAACCAAACAAGCTCTACCTCGTAGAGCTGAGCAGCCTGTGTGTCTCCGTGGCTCACCAGGATCCTGGCAAGCCTGGGGGTTCTCACAAGGCACGTTTCTGAATGTTTCACTCCGCTGTCAGGCCTTCCAGCATAAAGTGGAAAACTACTGGGCTCTCCTGAACTTACTGCTACTGGCTTGGCCTGCTCAGAGATCACCTTCCAGCCCTCGATTTCATCCCGGCACCAGTTACTGGGGCATGCAGTTCTCCACTCAGCCAGTTCCTCTGCAACCCCCTTGCACACCACCTGTGTTTGAGTTCAGAAGCCAAGGCCCTGAACTGCTGATGCAGTGGCCACAGAAGCAATCTGAGTTTCCCTGTCTGTGGCTGACAGCCTCCTGGTGACAGGCCCCTAGATCCCGACTGATGACCAATGTGCAGCTGGGTCAGGAAGTGGTTCTCCAAAAGCAGGGAGTGTCCATGGAGGCACCTGGCAACAGGACCTGGCTGCTCCAGAAAGTTTGAACTGGCAGCTTCCAGCCAATTGAGCCCACAGTGGTGGAAGTTGAATGGCCAGCGAGGCTGTTTTTACTGTGTACGCAGCACTGGGGCAGCCTGAGGAGGATTAATCTGGTTAGTGTGTTTGGAACACGATACTGAACTTCAACAAAGTTCTGAGAAGTAAAAAATTCTGCCTCATTCATGGAGCCACGAGGGTTTGCAGTCCCATGACTTAGACAGGCTCGAAAACCTTTCCTGTTAGGACACAGGTTGTGGGTCAGTTATGCTATAGGTTGTATAGAGCACAGGTTGTAGGTTAGTTAAGCTACAGGGAGCACTCTTTTAAAAGCGAGCTAGCTAACATGATTTGAAGCACCTTGTACAGACACAGTTTAATAACTTTACAGTCATGTTAGCTGGGTATGTTGTACTGTCAGTGAAAGCTACATGACATAGGCTACTACACAACCTGCTAGCACAACTTTAAAGGTGTTAAACTGTGCCTACAGCGGTGTTCAGGGGCTTTGCCCGTTACACTAACACAAGTAAGGTGGTCAAATCTAAGGAAAGCCCTTCTGTTCATCATCCTGGCCTGACCCTCGGGTCACGGCTGTGCTTGGCCCGTTGTCTGGATCAACCTACACAGACAAGTGGTGAGTTCAGGGCTTCGTGTGGTGTGAAGTGCAATGAGTCTATTAAATTTTCTGGCTCTGCTGCTGCTGTGGCATCTTCACAATGGTTGCCAAGGCAACTCAGTTGCCTTGGCCTCACCCTGTATCTGAAGCTGCCCCTTGTAAGTTGAAGACCCAAGTACCGATGCGGAGCAACCATGAGTGACCCACCGAAAAGCAGCCTCTTCACCCCTGACCCTTACTACATCCCGGGGTGAGTTCTGCCTCGCACAGGGAACTTAGCACTTAGTGGAGGAAGGAACTTGCTGTAATGGAGGGCAGGGGGGGGGGGGGGGGCAGGGCGGTGGGATGTGTTCACACGAATTGTGATCTTTATCCTGATAGAATTAAACTCTCCATTTAAAAGTGCACTGACCGAGGCAGGGGAACATTAGTGCCTGATGTAGTTAAAGGTGCTATAACATGCTAGAGAATGAAGTGAGGTCTGGCATTTCCTAGCCTGGGAGAGCTGGACTTTGCAACGTCAACGTTCTTTTAACATGGCTTTCGGGTGTGCAGTATGCACGTGTGTATGCCTGGCTGGGAGGGGGGGTTTAATGCACATGCATGTTGTAGATGGGGCTGCTTGCAGATCTTAGTAGGGTTGCCTGACACGTCCTTTCATTAGACACTATTTTCAATAGCTCATGACTTTCATTGTCTGGGCTGGAGTTTTCCATGCAGGGCATCTGTTTTGGGATTTGCTTCGGCGATCTTCCACCCAAATGGTCCATGTGTTTCCAAGAACCGAGCTGAGGAAAAAGGTTTTGCCCACAGTAAATTCTGGTGTCTCTTTCTTTTAGAGCCTACTGCTCTATGCTTTGGAGCCGGGTGTGAAATTCCTTTTCCCATCCCTTTGACCAAGTCAGAAGACTTTGAAAACCTGCAGGTTACACGTGCTGGAGCTTTGCAGCCTTCCCCTGCACTGAGCAGGCTGGTCTGGTCTGTCCCTTTAATTGCGGGTCTGGGCTGGGCCAGAGACAGAACCACGACATGAAAGCATGGAGTCTAACTCTGCTGCTCTCGATTGAGGACAAGGAGCATGGGGGACGTGACTAGGGACTGGGAATAGATGTGGACAGGCTGGGCAAGGAAGGTGGGACTGGAAACAAGGAAGGGCAGGAGAAATAGGGGGATGGGGAGGAGACAGATTTGATCAGGATCTGGAAGGAGGGGAACTGGGACTGGCTGGACATGGACCCTGTGCATAGGAATAGGGGATTGCTACAGGCTGGGGACCGACTGGCTAAGCAGCAGTTCGGCAGAAAAGGCCCTGGGGATTCCAGTGGATGAGAACCTGGCTCTGAGTCAACAGTGTGTCCGTGTAGCCAAGCAGACTAGCGCCGTAATAGGGTGCATGAGGAGGAGCATTGCCAGCAGATCTAGAGAAGTGATTATTCCCCTTTATTCAACTCTGGGGAGGCCACATCTGGAGTATTGTGTCCAGTTCTGGGCCCCCCACTACAGAAAGGACGTGGACGCATTGGAAAGGGTCCAGTGAAGGGCAACCAAAATGATTGAGGGGGCTGGAGCACATGGCCTATGCAGAGAGGCTGAGCGATTTGGGTTTGTTTAGTCTGCAGAAGAGCAGAGTGAGGGGGGATTTGATGCAGCCTGCAACTACACAAGGGGGGGTTCCAAAGAGGCTGGAGAGAGGCTGGTCTCAGTGGTGACAGAACAAGGAGCAATGGGCTCAAGTGGCAGTGGGGGAGGTCTAGGTTGGAGATTAGGAAAAACTCTTTCCCTATGGGGGTGGGGACGCCCTGGGCTGGGTTCCCTGGGGAGGGGGTGGAATCTCCATCCCTAGAGGTGTTTAAGTCCCAGCTGGACAGAGCCCTGGCTGGGCTGATTGCGTTGGGGTTGGTCCTGCTTTGGGCAGGGGCTGGACTCGATGGCTCCTGAGGTCTCTTCCAACCCTAGTTTTCTATGATTCGGTGATTTGGTAAGCGAGGTGCCAAGCAAACAATATGTATTGCAATATGAACAAACGTGGAATTCTACGTCTAGGAACAATGCACGTAAGTCCCACTTACAGGATGTGGACTCTATCCCGGGCAGCAGTGACTCTGAAAAGTGGACAAGTAGCTGGACACGAAGGCTCTGTGGTGCTGTGGCCAAGGGCTAATGTGCTATCTGGATGCATAACTAGGGGACTCTCAAGTATAAGACGGTACGTTATGGGACCTCCGCATTTGGTGCTGGTGCAACCGCTGCTGAAGTACTGTCCCTGTTCTTGTCCGCACACGCAAAGGTGCTGATTGCAGCTCTGCCCGTGGGTGCTGTTGGGGCGGCGTCTGTGTTGGGGAAGGATGGGAGTAGACGCTCTGCCAGATTGCGGAGCAGGCTATTTTCAGCATCTTTCTACACTCCTTTCATATCCGAGTTACTGAATGTGTCCACCTTTGGAATCTTTCCCACTTTAGTAATTATTGCCAGAGTCCAGTGGCAAAACCAGTGTGTGATTAATCACGTAATTAAAGACTGTCATCATGAACACACATCAGAGAGTGGAATTAACCTTTTGGTGTGTGATATGTGTTGCTATAGGATAGGAATTGTCTGGGTTTTGTTTGTTACTAAAGATGTCCTCGAGTGGCGTATTGTCAGGTTTTGTCTTTGTTTGTTGTAGTTAAGCTCAGCTTAACATTTATTTGTAATATTTCATAGAGTCCAAGCTCCCAGGTACATATGCTGTGATCAAATCACCTTTAACCTTCTCTTTGTTAAGTTAAATGGATTCAGCTCCTTGAGTCATTCACCTGAAGACGTTTTCTAATCTTGTAACGGGCCTTAGAGACACAGGATTGCTTGAGGCAAAGGAGCAAACAAACCGTGTAGTCACACGTTGGCTCTGAACAAAAGCGCCAACACAAAATGATTTTCTTCGTGGTCTAGTGAACTGAGCCATAGTAACACAAATATCTGAAATGCCAACTCAGCGGAGGTGCCAGGCGCCCTGTGAGCAATTCACTTGCTACTTGGTTACAATTCTGTTTGTTGCAGCAAACTTTGGTTCTAGTTGTTGTTACAGTGTGACCATGGGCTGTTAAGAGCAACTTGCTATTGGCATCTGTCTGTACACTCGGTGTCCTTAACTCCCTACTAGAATAGTGATAGAAATGTAGCCGTGTTAGTCTGATTTAACTCCCTACTAGACTGTATCTTCCTAGAACTTTTCCTTGAAACACAAATCACTTATGTATTTTTACAGCATGTTACTGGAGTCTTTTGAAATCCCCTTCTTATAGCAGAAGGGCAGGAATTGTTTAAAGGTAAAAAGCTCTTTTTGTTCATTTTGAGACCACAAGTAAACCCAGAGCATTTGGAGAGTGTCCAGTATTCGCTGTTCTTACAGGCTGCGATCGCAAACCCAAACCGGAGTGTCAGGCCGTCTGGAGGGGCGCACGACCATGAAGACGTGAAAACCGGGCAGACACCCCAAACTAGTGGCATGTTAAATTAGACCTGACTAATCCGCTAACAAATGCAGACTCCTAGGTCACTGTAACAGCCTTACTCTGGGGTCACAGATATTCCCTTGGGGCTCTCCAGTCTATGCTGCCACCTGGGCAAACTAGACTTTGTGATACATGGTCACTTACACTGAAATCACAAGATATCCCTGTGACGGACCCCCCTCCCCCATGCTTTATGAAATGGATTCATGAACATGACTATACATAACTCAAAGGTGGTTTGAGCGAATTATTTCATGTAACCCATTGATCTTCATGTCATGATCTGCTGGTTCTGTGTCTCTTACTCTGTTGTATGTGTCATTTGTGTGTGTAAAATTAGACACATGGAGGGGGGATACTTTGTGAGTTTCAAATGTGTGAATGGGAGACATGGAGGGTGTTACTGGCAACTTCTAGATGAGCCACTGGTCAACAATCTTTTGTCCTTAAGTCTGAGCAGGGGTTGGTAGGGAGGGGCCTCAACTCCTTAACACAAGGAATAGGAAAGCAGAGGCCTGGGTCTTTTGGTGGGGCTGCCCCTGAAGGAAGGGGCCAAGGACCCCAGGGTGTGGAGGACAGCCCTGGTTTGGAGGGGCAGCTGGAAAAGAAGTTTTAGGGTCTGAGTCCATCACAATCCTGGTTGCTTCCAGTCCTGAGAGACTAGTCACTTACCCCAGATCAACTGGTCCCCAGATCTTACATCCAAGGGCCAGGCAAGGGCTGGCAGAGTCCTAAGCAGTTGGTTGGGCCAGCTAACAGACTGCAGTGCTGAGGAGTTGACACCCAGTTTAGTAGCTGCACTTTTCTCTCTAGCTGCGAGAGCCTAACAAGGCAACTTAGAATTCTGGCCTCCCCGAGAAAGCCTCCCCCACCCCCACCCCCGCCCCCACGTTCAATAGGCACACGGGGCTTTTCACAGCAACGTGTGGGCATGTGCATATTCTGATCCATACGCATCTTACTGGCGCATCCCGCACGCTTGAACTCACACGACCCCGCCTCGCACTCTTTGGGATACATGCAGCCGTCACAGGGAAACAAATTGTTCTGTTCATCTGCTGAAACGTTTGTCGCTGCCAAACCAGTAAGCCCCAGCCTGTGATTCCCTCCTCAGCTACGAGGGGTTCTACCCTCAGATCCGCTACCAGATTGGAGAAACCTACGGCAAAACCACCTCCCGCCTGCTGACAGACCCGAGTGTGCGGAAGAGCCCTTGTTCTGTGCTCGCACCTCTGGGGAAGCCACGGTTCATAGAGGACTTTAGTGGAACAAACCATCCTTCAACCCAGATGCTCGATCAGAACTACAGTTACTTTCCCGGATACAGTGGTGAGTGAAACTCAGGACTTTGTGCAAACATGCACGTAACAGGACGTTCCGCCGGCTGAAGTCGGAGTCTCACCTAGGTGACCTGGGTTTGTGTTTATGGTATTTGGACCCGTGGGAACACGTTTCCATGGAACAGTCGCAGCTTCATGATTAGTCTCCTTTGGGTCTCATTGCAGAGGCTGGTGGTGTTGATGGCTGTGATGTACCAGCAATCAGACTAGAGGATCCAGTGGCCCTTCTGGATTTAAACTCTGTGAAACTGACACTGAATGAGCCGTAGAGCCTATGTCAGAAACAGAACAGTAGAGGCAGCAATATAGACCCAGAGAGAGGCACTGGCTTGGGATCGAACAGGGAGGGTAATTAGCTATTGGAACAACTTCTCAAGGGTCACGAGCAATTTTTAAATCAAGATGGGACATTTTTCTAAAAGATCCACTTGCTTCCAGGCTGTTCTTGGTCTGTGCTATGCAGGATGTCAGGCTGGATTATCACACCGTCTAAGATTCCCCCTCCCCATTCGATGGACCTCTCGTTCTCCTGTTGCCAAGGGAGGACAACACGTGTCCATGGGTGGTGGGTGAAGGCCCAGCTGGGGAAGGCAGCTAAAGCCCTGTCCCTTCTGCCTGAGACCCCGCCCCTTGAGCCACGCTCCGCCCAACTCCAGCCCTGATCCTTCCTGGCCATTCAGAAGGCCAGGCTGCTGCACCATGGCCCCAGCCCTTTTTCATACATTGTGAGACCAGAAGGAACCACTGTGATCCTCTGATCTGACCTTCTGTATAACACCGGCCCCAGAACTCCCCCCAAATAACTCCCAGACCGAAGCTTTTAGAAAGACCCTCTTTGTTGCTCAGATTAGCAGAAGAACCCACCAGAACTCTTGGTAAGTTGCTCCTAGTTAATTTCTCACCATTAAAAATGATGGGCAGTGGGCGCTGGGTTGTTGCCATAAGCCCTAAATCCAGCATCTCATTCAGTCCATGACTTTTTTTGTGTCCAGAAAAGTTATGAATTTACACTCCAGGCTCTTTGGTTTCTCTGTGGTGAAGGCCCTAAGGAATGAGACTGCGCTAGCTAGGGTGTTGTAATGGGTCGGATTGGGGGACCCCTGAGGGTCTTGGATCTCACATGCCTCAACCTGCTCCTGGCTCTTCAGCACTGCTTCAGTGAATGAGGCAGCTTCTGATGGGTCTGTTCTCTGGGCGCAGCGGGGACCCCTCCGCGGTGCTCACAGGGCAAAGGAACAGACCTTGAAACGGGCACTCTCCTTCCTCATATTGCTTCCACCTACGTATTCCTGCACGGGGCCCTGCTGAACTCATGGTCCGTTTGGGTCAATTCCACAGCCGAAGGATTTTTAAATTCATACCTTTCCTGATTTTGGTTATTTAAATCTGAAATTGAACAGTGTTGTAACTGCAGGGTCCTGACCCAAAAAGGAGTTGGGGGAGTCTGCAAGGTTACTGTAGGGGGGCGCTGTGATACTGATCCCTTGCTGGGGCTGCTGCCTACAGAGCTGGGCAGCTGCAGCAGCTGGCTGGGAGCCCAGCTCTGAAGGCAGAGCGACAGCCAGCAGCAGCACAGAAGTAAGGGGGGCAGGGCATGGTGGTGTTATCCGTATTCATGTGCTGTTGCCTGCAGAGCTGGGCCCTCAATCAACAGCCACCACCAGAGTCACCAACATGTGGGGGGTGCACACTGGGGCTCAGCAATTTCAAATGGCCTGAGTCTCCCAGCTGCTGCCACCCCTCCTGCAGTAGCAGCTGAAGCTCAAAGTCCTTTAAATTGCTGCCAGAGCCCCAGGCAGGGCTGGCTGGGAAGGCTCTGCCCCCTTCCACCTGAGGCCCTGTCCCTTCTCGGGGCTCGGAGCCAGGCCCCCTCCACCTTGCCCAGGGCCTGGCGAAGTCTGTTGGCCTCTCTGGCCACTACTCTCCGGCACCCCGCTCTGAAGGCACCAGTGCCGATGTGTAAGTATATTGCCACGGTTACTTTCAGAGCAGGGCACCTGGCCAGCAGCCTTGCTCTGTAGACACCCAGCTCCGAAGGCTGCACAGATGTAACGATGGCTCCCTGCCCCCCCAGCAAGTCCCATGTGGGTCAGGACCCCCAGTTTGAGAAACCCTGGTCTCCCCCATGGGTGCTGCATAGCACATGGTAAAAGCACAGAAAAGGCCATGAGTCATGTAGGGCCCCATGCATGTGCTTGGCTTGTTCTCTTTTACAGGGTTCACCCCCTACCAAAATGCCCAGTTCGGAACATGCCAGCCAACACCCGCCACTGGCTCGAGAGCCCCGCTGCTAATGCTACTGCCGGCAAAGGGACCACCGTCATGGGCAGACACAGACACACAAAGTGAGCAGAGAAAATATACCCCCTGCCACCCTGGCATCCGACTGGCTTGTGGGCATGGATGGAAGAGTCCGTCCCCGCCTGCTGGCACGCCCCTGGCACCTGAGCCGGAGGAGAGGCCAGCACCGTGCCAGCCTGACATTGCCCTGGCATGTGGGCAGCAAAAGAGCCACGGACCCTGCCATCCTGACATTGCCCTGGCATGTGGGCAGGGATGGAGGAGCACCCCCTGCCTGCGCGGAACCACACAGGTAGGTGGGCCAGGGTGGGAGAGGGCGGGCTTGGAGAAGTTTGCTGTGTTCCGGTGGCTTGACCCAGGGAGTGATCTGGGTCACGCTGGCTTGGTGCAGCCTTGGAGAAGGGCTGTGTGCCAGTCTGCCACGCCCCAGGCCTGTGTGCATGGGAGTCCCTGCCGTACCTCCAGCACCCAGGGGTGGCTAACAGTGGAGTTCTCTGCCCAGGTCTGTGCACACCAAGGCTCTTGCTGCTCGCACACTGTGTGTGGAGAGGGACCTGCTGCTGCGCCGATGGGTGCTGAGGAGTTCACCCTGCCATGGTGCAAATGCAGCAGAGGTTCCTGAGCGTGGGCAGAGCTCCCTGCGATTCTGGCATTACCAGGCGCTGCCTGCAGGAGAGGGGAGCTGGAATGCTAGTGCCCAGGTCTGTGGGGAGGAGGAGAGTTCGGTGCCTCTCTACAGTTCACAGATTCATAGACCTTAATGCTGCAATGGCCCCCTAGGATCACCTAGTCCAGGGCTACTCGACGCGCGGCCCTCGGGTCGGACCCTTTGAACATGGCCTCCACCGGGAACACGCCCCACAGCGGCGAGTCAGCAGGATGGTCTTTTAGAAGTTCAATTCCTGGACTGTCAGTGCTCGTTCCAAGTGCTGTCATGTGGGTGGAAATGGGGTAACTGTTGCATTTCAGTAATGTCAGCAGAACGGACTTAAATGGGGCCTGCGTGTTGTGTGTCTTGCCTTAATCTTTGCATTTATGCCCGTCAGTGTGAAAGAAGCTATTTGCATATATTTGCATGTCTATGCACCCCCTCTTGAGTAGTGGCCCTCGGCATGTGCTGTGAGTATCATTGTGGCCCCCGGGGCCCTGCTCTAGTCTGACCTCCCACGAGGCACAGGCCGCAGAACCTACCCCAGGGAGTCCTGCATCGAGCCCAACCACCTCTGGGTGCTAGAGCAGATCTAGAAAAACATCCAGCCTTTATCTAGGAGCTCTCAGTGATGGAGAATCCCCCCAGACGGTGGTGAGTGGATGCAATGGTCAATGTCAGAGCGCAGGCCGCGAGAGCGCACCCACCACGCTCCTCACGACGGCACCGGGGCAGGGGGCGGAGCCACAGGTGGATTTAGGCACCTCCCTCCCGGTCAGGAGTCTCAGCTACGAGACAGGTGCCGATTGCCAGGTCAGCCCCTTCCCCCGAGTCATGGAGCAGTCCCCACTGTAGCCCATAGGCCAGGGCATTCCCCTAGATGGTTTCAAATCTGTCTGATGTGAAGCAGAGACCTGGACCCCGTTCTGTCCTCTCCGTGGGCGTGTCCTAACTGCCCAAGCCACGGCGCACTGAGGAAGGCTCGTCCCCTCGCTCTCATTTGCTGCCACGGTCGCACTTGCTACTAGAACTAAATCTTCCTTGAAGCCGAGACTGGACGCCGAGGGTCCCTCCAGCTCCTGGGCCCTAAGCACTGAGCTGCAGAGTTATTTTTACCCTCTCTCCAGCCCAGCAAATCTGTAATTACTCTCTTCAGCTTAGCCAAGAGAAGGCCGAGAGGTGACTGGATCATTTGGGGGCAGGCTGCTGGCCTGTGTCAGGCAGGAGCTCAGACTGCATCCTCGCACTGAAATCTATGGAGCTGAAATCTATGCCAAGGGCTGGGAAAGGGGAAGGCCCAGGGGCCACCACTTTTAAAAGTACCTCAGGGGGAAGACATGGGGTCAGGACAGGGTGTTGGGGGGGGAGGTGGGGCGGGGGTGAGGCCTGGGGGGAGGAGTCAGGGTAGGGTGCTGGGGGGAAGGTGGGGGGGGGCAGGGCGTGGGGGGAAGGTGGGGCGGGCGTGAGGGGGGGAGGAGTCAGGGCAGGGTGCTGGGGGGAAGGTGGGGCGGGCGTGAGGCCTGGGGGGAGGAGTCAGGGCAGGGTGCTGGGGGGAAGGTGGGGCGGGCGTGAGGCCTGGGGGGAGGAGGCGGAGTCAGGACAGGGTGTTGGGGGGGAAGGTGGGGCGGGAGTGAGGCCTGGGGGGAGGAGTCAGGGTAGGGTGCTGGGGGAAGGTGGGGCGGGCGTGAGGCCTAGGGGAGGAGACAGGGCAGGGTGCTGGGGGGAAGGTGGGGCGGGAGTGAGGCCTGGGGGGAGGAGTCAGGGTAGGGTGCTGGGGGGAAGGTGGGGCGGGCGTGAGGCCTAGGGGAGGAGACAGGGCAGGGTGCTGGGGGGAAGGTGGGGTGGGCGTGAGGCCTGGGGGGAGGAGGCGGAGTCAGGACAGGGTTTTGGGGGGAAGGTGGAGTGAAGTTGGGGCCTCAAGGAAGAGGCGAAGTGGGAGCAGAACCGAGGAGGAGGGGAGGAGCAGGGCAGGGCCACAGTAGTTCCTCATTTAACACGTGCCCGCTTAACACGATTTTTTTTTAGGGAACATTTTTTGAATGACACGCCCATCCCCAGAATAACATGGTTTCCCCAGCCGGCCCGTTGCTGGTGGCTGCGTGGGGCTTCCCCCGCCTCCCTGCAATGCGGGGCGGAGGGTTCGCTGCTCGCTGCACCGTTCCCCACTGACCCCCCTCGCTGGACGCAGTGCGGGTCCTGGCAGACCCGTCACAGGGGCATACTCCCAACCCAATCCCCCTCCCCTCTCCTCCCCTTCCCTTCCCCAGAGCCAAACCCCTCCCCTCCCTGCTGTAACCCAGTCCCTTTTCTCCCTCAACCTTATGTCCCGGTCCCAACAGACACCCCCGCTTGAAACGCAACCCCCACCTTCTCCATTTTCAATGGGAAAATTGACCCCGCATAACACGTTTTCACTTAACACGATCATTTTCTGAAACATACCTATAGTGTGAAATGAGGAATCACTGTACTAGTGGCCTCCCCAGTGCAGTTACTTGGGCCCGGGGCGGTGCGGGGGATGTGTCAGTATTACGCTGGCACTCTCTGGCTGTGCACATGGCCCTCAGGAAACAGTCAGGCTGTGTTACCATTGGCCACCGTGGAATTTTCCGAGTGACACCAGCAGTCTGGAGGTGCATGAGCGTGAAGCAAACTCCTGGCACAGAACTGCAGGGTGGGCATGCAGGAGACTTTTCCATGCCCGCATTTTGGTTTTTTGAACCACTTCCTGTTTCTCTGTAAATGGTTTTTGCCTTTTGTTCCTTCTTTGGAAAAAAAAAGTCTCTGGTCTCTCACCCTGCAGGAGCGAATCGGGCAAGTCCCCTGAGCAAAGTCATTCATTACGGGGCAGCTCTGCTCAGGACTAGCAAGGAAGATCTGTTTGCAGCGGGTACGTCCGCCTAGCAGCCACACCCCCATGGCCGTGTGTCTTGGAGCCAGAAGTCAACTGCCAGCCAGCCGCCCAGGGCTTGTGTGAGGGGGCTAAAAACAGCTGTTCAGGCTGGGGCTGAGCCCAGGCTCTGAGACCGTCTCTGCTTGCCAGGTCTCACAGCCTGGACAGGGACACGGCTAGCTTCAGCCCTGGAGCAAGAGCCCAGGTTAACTGACCAGGCCTCTGAGACTCGCTGCTCCAGGGAGGGGAGGTTGCTGTGTCGACGTATCCTGTCTGTATCTAATCGGCTCTGCTGCTGGTTTTAGGGAGCGAGCCGAGACTTTGCTGCGTTGTATTCCTTTGAATCCCCGGCACCAGCCCGCTACGGGAGAGGCTATTCCTGGCAATGCGTGGGAAGGATTCCTTGAAGGGGACAGTCAGTCAGGCTTGTGTCAATCTGGCGAAGGCTGAGCCGAGGCGATTTTCCCATGCACGCCAGTAGCAGTATTGGTTGTAGACCCCAGGAGTCCTGCAACCTTGTCCCTTGTTCTAAGCACTGGATTACAGGACAGATTTTCAACAGATTTCAGCACTTACCCGCATCCATTATTCTCAGCTGAACTTTTGAAAATCTGCCCTGTCTCGCCAGCGGCTCTGCCATGCTAGTGACTCCACAAGAGGGGCTCAGAGGCGTCCACGTGTTAAAGCAACAGTAAAGGCTTAAAACTGGAGGCAGCTGATGTGAGCTGTTGGCTCTGGCCATGCTGGGAGCAGAAGAGACCTGGGGCAGGACGATTTCATGGGCCCTTGTTTTGCTTTGGTTTTTAGCCAGTCAGGATAGAGGGGGTGCCTTTGCCTGCCATGACTGAGACGGTGGATGTGAGCAGATACAATATTCTCCCCAAACTGGACGCCCCAAACCTTATCCAACGGAAAGCCATTTCAGGTAGGTGAGGACGAGGCCCAGTGCCGGGCTGGCCCAAGCAGCTACTCTGCCGATTCACTGCAAGAAGGACAGAAGCCATGTTTCCAAAAGGCCATAGGGTGGGAACTATCTGAGTTTAAAATGTAATCTACAGTTGGTTTAAAAAAATGGGAATTTGCCTAAAATAGGCCGTTTAGCATGCACAGCTAGGGTACGTCTAGACTACAGGCGTCTGTCGACAGAAGTTTTGTTGACAGATACTGTCGACAAAACTTCTGTCGACAAAGAGCGTCTAGACTACATTGAGTTCTGTCGACAAAGCAAGCTGCTTTGTCGACATGGTAGTGTAGACGCAAAGGACAGTTTACATGCAATAACACCTTCTGTCGACAGAAACTCTGTCGACAAAGGCGTTATGCCTCGTAAAATGAGGTTTACCAGCGTCAACAAAACTGCTGAGTTCTGTCGACGTTATGTCGACAGAACTCAGCGGTAGAGTGGACGCAAGTATAGTTTTGTCGACAAAAGTCCACTTCTGTCGACAAAACCCTGTAGTCTAGACACACCCCTAATGTCCCACCTGCGCCTGCTCACGCAGGGCTCCGTGCAGAGGGCACCGGCGTGTTCTCGGGCAGTAAATGTGCTCTCTTGTCTTCACCCAAAGGCTACACTGGATTCGTACCGCGCTTCACCTGGATCATGGGTGTGAACTACCTCCAGGGCGTGAACGATGCCATGAATGAATTTGACAGAAATCAGGTAAATGAGGGCATTGGCACACTGATGTAGGCCTGCACCCAGATCTCACTGGGAGTCTTTGCTGTAACAGAGAACGTGCCCCTAAAGGCTTGGCTGAAGATCTGTCATTTGCTGTACCTGATAGCAATGGACTGGAAAGCCGCTCCATTCCTCATTTATCAGCTGAGCAAAGGGACGGTGGTTCTGGATTGAACACGCAAGGTGACTGGATAATATCTCAGGGGGCCAAGCTCTGTGGCTGTACAGACAAGCTTCCAGGCTCCACAAAGGCCCTCGAGTCTGTGAATCTCACAGTCACTTCAGCGCTCTCCTAGAAGGGCTGCTTCTGGAGGCGCAACAGAGAAGCCCAGGGCCAAGGGGGCTGTCCACAAGTGAGAGCATCTGACTCCCTGAGTCTGGCGCGTGTGTGGAGCGTGTTGGTTACCTTGGCAGTGCCCTCCATCACATGCCGGTGATAAACGAGAGTAGGATTCAGAACCCGTCCCTGAGGAAATGCTCGTGCCTGAATCTGGCCGCCCCCTAAAGTGACTGTCGGGTGCTTCTTTGCATGTCGGTTACTCAGGTGGAAATGAGACGGCGGGTTTTTGAACATGTGATCAGAGCTGCTGTAACACCAGTGAATCGGGGTCCTTCTTTGAGCTGCAGGTGCAGATGCGTATTCCGCCAGGCGGGCGTGCATCCCGCTCGCCGCTCGCTCTGCCTGGCAGTGTACGCTAGCACTGCGCACATTCCCTTTGCTCCTCCTAGTCCCTCCCTGGTGATTCAAGGGCCGTGCGGCTCCGATCCCTCTCCCTTCCTTTGCTCCAAAAGCCAGAACTGGAGACACTGGGCAGAGGGGAGCCCTGGGAAAAGCATGTCTGCAGCTACACCTCAAAGCCGAGTAATGCTGGCTGCCATACAAAATGCTGGGGATGCCCTTCCCCTGCCTATGGCTGGGGGAGGGAGGGGAAGGGAAGAAGGGGGCTCACTGCCTGTCCAGGGAGGATGAGCGCTCCAAGCTGCCCAAAGAAAACCAGTGACATGCTTTTCAGCAGACGACTGTTGTGTTGCTGGGGCTTCCGCCCCTGCAGAGTTGGTTGGGAGAAACAGTGGCACAGCGTGGTGCAGCTCGTCATTGTAATCCATCTGTGACTTGACTGCTGCTGTCCGGCTGTGCCCTGGAGAGCCGGGCATCCCTCTCGCTGCTGTCCGGCTGTGCCCTGGCAAGCCAGACATCCCTCTCGCTGCTGTCCGGCTGTGGCCTGGCGAGCCGGGCGTCCCTCTCGCTGCTGTCCGGCTGTGGCCTGGCGAGCCGGGCGTCCCTCTCGCTGCTGTCCGGCTGTGCCCTGGCGAGCCGGGCGTCCCTCTCGCTGCTGTCCGGCTGTGCCCTGGCGAGCCGGGCGTCCCTCTCGCTGCTGTCCGGCTGTGGCCTGGCGAGCCGGGCGTCCCTCTCGCTGCTGTCCGGCTGTGGCCTGGTGAGCCGGGCGTCCCTCTCGCTGCTGTCCGGCTGTGGCCTGGCGAGCCGGGCGTCCCTCTCGCTGCTGTCCGGCTGTGCCCTGGCGAGCTGGGCGTCCCTCTCGCTGCTGTCTGGCTGTACCCTGGCGAGCCGGGCGTCCCTCTCGCTGCTGTCTGGCTGTACCCTGGCGAGCCGGGCGTCCCTCTCGCTGCAGTCCAGCTGTGTCTAGTGTCCCAGCATCAGCTCCCAATCTGACCTTGCATTAGTTTCAGTTTTTTGTTTGTTGTAAATGTGTGGGTAACACTTGCATAAATTTGTGCTGCAACACTTTGTGCTTGAAAATAAAAGCTCCTCTTTGTTCTTTCAGTCTATGTTAAGAAACCCAGTGTGGAACTTTGGTAAGAGACTACCACAGACATATTGGCCTAATAATAAAATTTACACCAGCGCTGGACTGATGCCTTTCTACACAGGCTTTGTACCAAGTAAGTGGACTGTCTGAGCAAACATGAATCACTGAGATTATTTTAATAATTATTTATACGTGGTAGCCTGAATCCTGGACACTCACGCAAACCCATTGTTCTGGGCCTCCACAAACAAAGAGATGGTCCATCTGGCAGAAGCTGCAATCTAAATCTGACAAGAGTCAAGAGCAGGATGCAACCAACAGATGAGAGAAGCTCAAAGAAAGAACGAGTCAGTTCTGCTCATGACAGGACAGGGACACAGCACACCTGTTGCCTTATCGCTGCAAAGGTGAGTTTTGAAGGAGGAATGTTTGCAGATGTTTACGGGAAACCCCTTCCAACCATGAAGAGCAGCACAAGAATCGCGCTTCAGTGCGTCTTTTAAAATGTAATAAATAGCTGTCCCAGGCAGAGCAGAATCAGGAGTCACCGTCTTGATAGCGACTAGGCAGAGCTGGGTAGTTTGGAGAAAGGCCCCTGTGAATTAATACGATTGGTTTGTGTTTGAGGAACCAATGGAGGGGTGGAAATGTCCTGGCTCAGGGAATATGTGAGAGGTGTTGTGAATGGATACGTCGGGCAAGCCTGCATTTGTCAAGGCCAGAGATGAGGATGTTGTAGTCGTCTAACTGAAATGAGAGGCTGGACAAAAGCTGTGTGACATAGTGGGGGCGTGCTGTCTGCTCTATAACCCAGTGTGCTATGGGGGTGCCTTGCTGGTTGCTGGGCTTGGGCAGTGGGTGACCTCCACTGGTGGCTGTTTGCAGCACAGCCCAACAGGACAGCGGATGAGTCACTAGGCCAGGGTCTCCCAACCTGTCCGACAGGTCGCCTCCCAGGGAGAGACACAAAGGGAGGAAGGTGGAGACGAACCCCTGTGTAGGGGGCAGGGCTGGAGGAGAGTCAGTTTCTGTCTGGGAAGCAGGGCAGAAGGGGCTAGGGAGGGGGCTGGATTTGTAGGGTCCAGACACCCCCCATCTCAAGGGGGGGCCCTGAGGCCTCCTAGCCCCTGTTCTTGTAACCAGATTATATCTGTGCTGTGCTGTATCCTGGAGAAGCAATAAACTCCCTCAATCCTACTGGCTGGCGGAGTCTGTTCGTGCCACTCCGGGGGTGCAGGAGAGGGGAAACCCCGACGCGCCATCACAAGCTGTAACTAGATGGCGAAGAAAGACTGGCTCTCATGCGAGCCAGTGGCAGCGTTTACACGGGGCCTGGGAGTGAGGCCCTAGAGGCATTGCTAAGGTGAAAGGAGGATGGCAGCATCAGCCACAGGAACTTAGAGGGCAGACGAATGACTCTGTGTTGGCCGAGTTGCGATTGGATTGATGGCTGGGCATGCACAAGGAGATGGACAGGCGTTTGTTTAAGGCAAAAGAGACCGGCCCAGAAGGAAGCTGAGAGCTGTCATCACAGTCAGCTCTGTTTTGATTTGTGAATGAGATTCCCCAAAGACAAAATGCAGGGAACTAGGAGAAGAGGATGGAACGAAGGACGGAGGCCAGTGGAACGCCCCCTGAAGCCTGGAGGGAGGAACGAGGAAGCTCTTCCCATAGAGATGCTGAGGGAGCAGGTAGAGAGGTAGGAGGACCAGTGTGCAGAGTCGCAAAGCCAAGATTTCAAGGAGAGCATGGACACCACAGTCAGAGGCAGCTGGCAGGTAAACAAGGATGATAATCAAGTCCTGGTTATGAGCTTTGGCCAGGAAGAGGCCACTGGAGACCCGCTACTAAAAATAACATGGCAAGATACTAGGCTACCTTCCTTAGGGAGAATCTTGTTTTTATAGCAAAGACAGGTGCCTTAGAACACCACCCCCAAAGACTTGGCCAGGAGCCGCGGAAACTAGCCACGAGGAGAGGCTGTGAGAGGGGTGCTGCCCTAATCCCTGGATTACAGACTCCCTCTCAGTGCTCATACCTCCGGCTCAATGACTGTCCCATGGGCATCGCTGAGATCTGCCAGCTGCCTGCGCTCACAGGGTGTATGTATTAGGGATGGTAGATAGTGTGTAATTGAATAGTTGTGTAACTACGTCTAATTTTAGTGGTTACACAACTATTCGATAGTCCCCAGGTGAGGGGCCGGCAGCCTGCGTGCTCTGGCCTGACTCCTGGAGAGCCCCCTGTCACAGTGTGGGGTGGCAGCAGCCCCTGTCCATGGGATGCTGGAGCAGCATCTGTCCACGGGGTGCTCAGACCCCTCATGGACAGGGGTTGCTGCCACAGAACAGCCTTTGATAGAGGCAACAGTGCAGGAGGGGGCAGGTGGGTCCACAGAGCCAGCTCCTCACGTGTATCTGCTCCCACCTGCCCCCCTCGCCCTCTGTGCTGCTTCCTCTCTAGCAGAGGCAGTAGTGCAGGAGTGAGGGGGGCATGAGCTCCCACTTCCCCCCCCCCCCACTGCATTTGATGCAGAGGCAGCAAGGGGGGAATGCGAGCAGTCGACAGGCTTAACTGAGAAGCCCAGGCTTACTGGTTAATCATCCAGTCATCTCCCCATTGCCATGCCTAGTTTAGATCTTGTCCATGGTCCCTGAAGGAGTGAGGAGGCCCCGTTTTGGCTTTGTTTCTTTCCTGGGCAATTGTTTTCCTGCCCCAGAAGTGATCTGTCCATGGAGTCCAGCACACAGGTCTGCTCTGCCACCTCAGCATCCAGCCTCCAGCTTCGTGCTTCCGTTTCACCCGGCCTTGACCACGCTGTCAAGGGACTTCCTCCCTCCTGAAGCCGAGGCAGGGGTAACAGTGCGTTCTTAGACTGTGCAGGAGCTGATTCCACCGCCTCGGGCTGGGCTCTCAGCAAAAACTGGTTCCTGCCCAGGGAATGTTTTCCTGTCTTGGAGGGAATTCTGCTGTGCCAAAGGGAAGGAGTGATTGACCGCAGCCCCTGCCCCGGACACTTCTGCCATATAGCGGGTATCCCCAGGGTTGGTATCTTCACGGCCAGCTGGAGTGCATTGCTGCTGTACGGCTGAGCGGCAGCACACGTGGTTATTACTCCAGCTAAGGCATCACCCGCAAGGACGGGGGCAGCCAGTCTCCCAGCCAGCTGGACACACGTTGTGTGCAGAGAGCTCGGGGTCCACGAGGAATCCAAGGGCATTCCTGATGTGTAAATCCAACAGCTGCGTGTGCCCCTGTAAGCAGAGGAGACTGCACTGCAGCTTGGGCACAAGAACTGAGCTGGAGGGGCCCCCAGAATGGAAATAGTGGGGGGGGGGGGCTGATGCTGTTTTCTGCCCCCAAAGTATCTCACACAGGCGAGAGCAGGACCAGGAGGGGCTGGCGTAGCCGCCGTGGCACACGAGATCGGGCTGGGCACTGGCGAGCAAGTAGGAAGAGTTCTCTTCTGCCCACTTTCCAGCCACTGAGGGTCCTGGAAGAGACACCTGGCTTGGGGCAGGACCACCAGCTGCCAGGGTGTGGGACAGGGCAGCAGCACCTGGGCAGGGAGCATCAGCATGCAGCCCAAAGGGAGGAGCACCAGGCACATCCCACTTAGGAAGTGCTGCAGTGCCCCTTCCCAGCATGAAGCGATCTGCCACACCCTCCCCCCGGAGCCTTAGTAGCACCCCCAATCCCTCCTTTCAGCCCTCCAGCCCCACATTCACAATGAGCAGGAGCCTTTCTCCTCTCCCGTTGTGGATGAAAACTGAAAGCTTCCCCCATGCTTATAGGGGAGCAGGAGAAAAGGAACCATGAGAGAGTGAGAGTTTTCAGCTAAGAAAAGAGGAGATTAAGGCGGGATAGAATAGAGATCGATACAATTATGACAGGTGTGGAGAAAGTGAATAAGGAAAAGTTATTTACTTGTTCCCATAGCACAAAACTAGGGGTCACCAAATGAAATGAATAGGTAGCAGGTTTAAAACAAAAGGAAATATTTTTTCAAACAATGCACAACCTGTGGAACTCCTTGCCAGATGATATTATGAAGATCAGGACTTTAACAGGGTTTGAAAAAGACCTAGATAAGTTCATGGAGGACAGGTCCATCAATGGCTATTAGACAGGATGGGCAGGAATGGTCTCCTTAGCTTCTGCCAGAAGCTGGGAATGAGCAACAGGGGATTAATCACTTGATGATTCCCTGTTCTGTTCATTCCCTCTGGGGCGCCTGCATTGGCCACTGTTGGAAGACAGACAGGATACTGGGCTAGATGGAACCCAGTTTGGCCATTCTTATGAGAGAGCAGCATAGACACAGGGAAAAAATAAGCACAAGGCAGAGAGAAGAAAAAGCAGGCCCAAATTTCCAGCTGCAAATACAAGAGACTGTGACTGCCAGAAACGTCAAGGGTCAGTATGTGGCCACATATTGCATAAGGATCATCTCATGTTTTCAAGCAGAGACAAGCAATAACCAACAGCTACGCAACTGGCTTGCTATCACTATAGAACAGATTCCAGGGACTACAACAGGGGCACTGGCTGGGAAGTATTGATGGTTCCGGAAACAGGGTGCAAAGAGAAAAATTCAGCAATGGGCCTGGGCTACAAGTTGGCAACAGCATCTGCTAAAAAGAGGCAAGGCTGGCAAAGACCTGGCAGCTGAGGAATTCATATGTGTGAGAGGCTCAGTGGAGAAATCTGAGACATGGTCAGTTTGGGTGCTGGGTTGTGTCTTACTGAAAGGGGCTTCACCACTGGTACGTACAGGCAGGTCCCTTACATGACAGGCAGGAGTTGTGTTGAATTTCATGGAGGATGAGCTAAGTGCACATTTGTTGCCCTGCAGCTAAGACTTAGACTCTGAATTATGGTCTCAAAGCACACAGCCGACTCCATTCTGGTAAGTGTGAAGTGGAAACAATGTTCCCTCCACACTGATCCCAAATGGTACACACGTTCTGGAACTTCCTATGCTGTAGGCCCTGTAAAGTGCCTAGGTTATGAAGGGAAAGCAGAAAATTAATCATCTGAACATAAGCCTGGCCATACCAGGGCAGATCAATGGTCATCCTGGAGTAACCAATGGCAAGTGCTTCAGAGGGAATGAACAGAAGAGTTGTTATCAAATGATCCAGCATGTTGCAGTCACAGGAGGGCAGACCCAAGGCAGCGGGCTGTGGGAGCTGAGTGGAGGGCAGGTACACAGGGGCTATGTCTACACTGGCAGCTTCTTGCGCAAGAACATCTTGTGCAAGGGTTCTCGTGCAAGAAAACATCCACACTGCCATGTGCGAGCTGTGCTTTTGTGCAAGAGCGCCCATGGCAGCGTGGACGCTCTCTTGAGCAAGAAAGCTCTGATGGCCATTTTATCCATAGGGCTTTCTTGCACAAGAAATCCCTGCCAAGCGTCCACACGGCCTTCTTGCGCAAGATTGAGGGGGGACATGATAGCAGTTTTCAGATATCTGAAAGGGTGTCATAAGGAGGAGGGAGAAAACGTGTTCATCTTGGCCTCTGAGGATAGAACAAGAGGCAATGGGCTTAAACTGCAGCAGGGGAGGTTTAGGTTGGACATTAGGAAAAAGTTCCTAACTGTCAGGGTGGTCAAACACTGGAATAAATTGCCCAGGGAGGTTGTGGAATCTCCATCTCTGGAGATATTTCAGAGTAGGTTAGATAAATGTCTATCAGGGATGGTCTAGACAGTATTTGGTCCTGCCATGAGGGCAGGGGACTAGACTCGATGACCTCTCGAGGTCCCTTCCAGTCCTACAATTCTATGAAGAGGGCTTACATCTGATAAAAAAGAGCATAGCACTTGTGCAAGAAGCCCTCTCTTACCACGCAGTACTATACATTTCCTTGCGCAAGAGGTGGGCAGTGTGGATGTGCTGTGGATTCTTGCGCAAGAATAGCTGTACTTGCGCAAGAAGCTGAGAGTGTAGACATAGCCAGGGAGTTGGGAGAGCAGATTCCTGTTCCCTGCATAGACTGCCAGACTGCTGCCCAGCAATTAAGACAGGCAGGCACCTGGGGCTCTTTAAGAGCCAGCCTGCAGCAGCAGGCTAATGAGACACCTGCAGCCACTTAGGACCAGTGGGTCCACTATAAAATGCTTCCCCTTAGGGAAGGCGGGGGACAGCACGGTGGGCTACAACTGGGAGATGGTCTCACCCAGTGGGCTAGGTGATGGTACTGTGGGAGCAGTTGGAGATGTGGCCCAGGGAGAGGCTGCTATTCTGTGGGGATAAGGGCAGGAGCCCCACTAGTGGCCGCTACCTAAGGCGCTGGGCCGGAACCCAGAGTAAGTGGGTAGCACTGGGTTCCCCCAACCCTTCCCACACCCGGTGGGCTGCTATGGGCAGGAGGGACTTTTGGACCATGGAAGGGTTTTCCCCTTCAAAGTAGTGACTGGCCTAGGAAGAAAATGGCTTATGAAGTGGGGAACTCTCACCTCTGAGAGAAGCAAGAGACAGTGGGAGGGTCACTGTGAGCCCCTGAGGCATCCCAAAAATCCACCAGGAAGCACTGGACCCAGTGGGGTATGTCCAGAGCTCTGCCACACAGGCTCCCCTGGAGTTATATTCCTGACTGTCTTGGCTATTAACCATTGAAAGACCGATCTTCCATGAACAGATCTAAATCTTTTATTTTAACCCAGTTATCCTTTTGGCTGCCACAGCATTCAGTGGCAATGGCTTTGTGTTGTATGAAGTATTTCTTTTTGTTTGTTTAAAACCTGCTGCCTAGTCAGTTCACTGCGTGATCCCTGCTTCTTGTGTTCTACAAAGCGTAATTGACTGTTCTTTATTCACTTTGTCCACCCTTAAGCTTTGTAAGACCGCTACCCTCTGGCCAATTAGTCGTCTCTTCCATACTGAAGAGCCCCAGTCTTTTTAATCTCTCCTCATACAAATGCTGTTTCAGACCCTTAAAACATTTTTGTTGCCCTTCTCAGTACATTTTCCATTTCTAATGTTATATTTTTTTAGACAGGGCAACCAGAATTGTTCTGCAGTAGTCAAGGTGTGGGCATACCCTGGATGTATGCAGCAGCATTGTTATTTACTGTCTTATGTATCCCTTTCCCAACGGTTCCTAACATTGTTTGCTTTCTTGACTGGCTCTGCACATTGAGCAGAAGTTTTCATGCAACTATCTATGATGGGGCCAAGAGCTCTTCATTGCGTGGAAACAGCTAATTTAGACCCTGTCGCTTTGTATGTACAGTTGGATTCTGTTTTCCAATGTGCATTACTTTGCATTTTACTTTATTTTAATCTGCCATTTTGTTGCCCAGTTTTGTGAGATTGACTTGTAACTCTGTGGTCAGCTTTGGACTTAGCTAGCCTGAGTAATTGTGTGTTCTCTGCAAATGTTGCCACCTCACTGTTCACCTGCTTTTCCAGATAATTTATGAATATTCTGAACAGCATTTGTCCCAGTACTGGTCCTTGTGCCATTTTCTAACATGACACAAAATGTAAACATTAAGAATCTAATAATGTGTATTAAGCTATATAACTGCTTAACATACGTATACAGTCTATCCTTTTGGTTAGCTGAAAGCACCAAATTATAACAGCCGTTGAGCATCAAGAATATAACTCAAGCAAAAGGTTATAACAGATTATTTAACTTCGTATTATTAAAATCAGGTCAGCTTATGCAAACTGATTTGTGCGCTTTCTTTTCTGAGACGCTGATGGCCATAAGGGACCATACTGCCCCTGTCTGGGGTCAGCCTTTGAGGCAGCATGCAAAAGAAGCAGATGACGGACCGTTCATATACATGTATATAGTTGGTTTCATTGATCTCATGCCCCTGAGAATGTTCACACCTAAGGGAGGTGGCTGAGGTGATAGCTACTTGGACTTGCCTACTTGGATAGAGGAAGTCGCTCTTTCAGGAAATTTCTCCCTCAGCTAAAAATGCTGAACCCTGGAAGTAGGCAAGACAGCCAAGTTTACCCTTGACAGTGATGATAGTTTGAATTTAGACTGAGGGACCTTGTGGCCTTAGAGACCAGAAAGGCATGGTGAGCCAGGAAACTCTTACTGCCTGTTTTTTCTGCATCTGTGCTGCTGTTCCTCTTGCCTTCATGGGGCAAGGCCCCAAGGCAGGGGTGGGGGACCTAAGGCCCAGGGACTGGATGCAGCCCCTAGCTTGCTTGGATCTGGCCCCCAAGGCTCAGGGCCCCCCCTGCATTGGAGAGCCCATGCTGGCACTCCAGCTCTCCCACTGTCCCATCGTGGGGTGGAGCACACACAATCTACTAGCCTGGGCCCCCCTAGGCTCTGGTCTGGGGGTCACATCCGTGATTGGTTTTGTTTTGTTTTTTTGCACTCATGTGCAACCCCTGACTGATTTTTCTGTGGGTCAGCAGCCCCTGGCCCAAAAAAGGTTCCTCACCCTTGACCTCAGGGAAGGAGGGCTGGTGAGTGGTGACTTGCAGTCGCAGCACCCCAATGCTTTTAGACCACGGGTCTCAACCTTTCCAGATGACTGTACCCCTTTTAGGAGACTGATTTGTCTTGCTTACCCCGTCCCCATTTCACCCCACTTAGAAACAACATGCTTATAAATTAAGACCTAATGTAAAGTACAAAAAGTGTCACAACCCCCCATTACTGACAAATTGCTTTACTTTCCCATGATTACCTTGTAAGTACAGGATTTGTATGCCTACTGGTTTATGCTTATATTTCAGTGTATAGTCTACAGAGCAGTCATTGTCAGTATGAAACTGTAGTTGGCACTGCCTTCGCTAGTGCTTTTTATGGGGCTTGCTGTAAAACTAGGCAAATTGTTACTGTACCTCCTGGACAGCCTCTGTGTACCCCTAGGCTATGCAGACCTGTCACTGCAAATCACTGCATTTAGATGTTAGGAAATACCCATCCCTCTTATATTTCCTCAAGAAGCAGGAATGAGGCATAATACCGAACCTTGTCTAGAACTCCTGCAGACTTCTTACGCCGTTGCGCTAGATGGTGTGTGAAAGTCTACTCTTTATTTTTAGTGTGTGTTTCACAGATTGATTCACCAACTCTGGTTTAGACCGTGGGCATTTTTAGTTCCCTGCATGTGTGGCTAGAAGAATCAGCACACCCATGGGCTTCTTTCCTGCATGGCTCTGTCCTGTTGCGCTCTGAGCATCAGAAGGGGGAAAGTGCTGCTTTAATTTCCCCTCTGAGTTCACCCCCATAGTTCTGCTTCAGAGCAGGGGCCAAAATTAGCCTGAGCCAGTGCTCCAGAGTATCTCATGCAGTTATGATCTCTGTCCTCTGCCTCCCTTCCCTCCATGGAATCTTCTGGGCTGCTGAAGGAAGGTACAAGGATGAGCGCTCCAAAAACCTCACCCCTCTTCCTGGCATGGGATCCACACGAGCCAGATGAGTCTGTTTCCCAAGGAGGCCCCAACCAGGGATTGGAGTAGCACGGCCGGAGCAGCTGTTGTTCAAGTGGTGACAGCAGGGTGGGCGCTTGGCCCACAGACCAGAGCAGGAAGTGCCCATGCTGTATTCAGTGCCCTTTCTCAATGGCCCAAGGAGAGGGAGGAGGTTGCAAGAGAGCTCTGCAGGCAGAAGCATGGACTCTGCTGCAGGCTGTCAGGACCTAGGTGCCATCTTCCACCTAGGTGAGGAACTTGCCCCACAGCCAATTTCTCCAATCCCCTCTACCTTTCTTGTGTGGAGAAAGGGAGGCCCACAGTGACACCCCACTCCCAGCCCATCCAGGAGAGTGGCAGGGTACACAGACCTTTCCTTTTGCTGTTGGGTTTCCAGGGCCAGAGCTGAGCCCAGAACAGCCTACAGAGGCACTAACTCCAACAAATGCCTCAGAAGGGGAAACAGAGCCAAGGAAACAAACTCCTCAAGCATCAAAAGGGAAATTAGACACTGAATTTAGAAGTGTTAGCATTTCCCTCCAAAAAGCTCTGCCGCTCAGAGATCTACAGGAGTTACCTAGTGCCAAGGAAGGCTCAAAGTACTAGGGGCCTGAGGCAGCTGAAAAAATCATTGGGATTCACAAAACAGCACCATCTCAACTACCAATAGTGTCTAGGTGGTAGGAGGCTGCTAAGTCCCACACTTTTCAGGGGGTTCTTGCCTCTCATTTAGGATTTGCAACTGTGATCCCTCTCCTAGAGTAGCACTTCCTCTGCAAGAAACAATTTGCCTAAGCTCCTTTAGCATATTGGCTAGGGTATGTGAGTTATGAAAGATTCCGTTAGTCTTAGCCCTCCCTGCAAAGAAATTTGACTCTGTACACCCCCTGCCCTAATCCTAGAGGCTATTTTGAGGTATAGTTCTATTAGCCTTTCCTGTTGTAGCTGGCCCACCTTGAAGCAGAGGGACTATACACCAGCTCTTAGCTCCAGCAGGCAGAAATGGAGCTAGAGCTGTAAGGCTACCACTTATCTCCCTTGAACACTGGGCTTAAAGTTGAGTGTGCCATCTACCCCCAACTACATTGTATGGAGTTATACAACATAGAAGTATCACTTTAGGGTCCATAGAAGTTAGATGGTGGAATACTTGCTTCCCTCTTGTGAATTGCTCTGGCCCTTTCACACCTGCTTCCTACCCCAAAGCAGAAACCTCGGTCAGGATTAGACTAGGAAACCAGGCTGGTATAACATTACCACACAGGTGTTTTAAAAAACCACCCCAACCAAGTTAAACCAACCTAATCCTCACTGTAGACTGCTATGTTTGAGGCCAACTTCTCATGCTGAAAAAGCTAGCACTTTTGTGGGAGGCACACCTAGTGACAGATGCTGCAGTGTTTTTATTGTAGGGCTGCCCAGGAAACATCTACAGCAAAAATGTAAGGGGCCCCGGTTTAGAAAGCTAGAGGATTCCATGGCAGCCAAGTAATTTTTGTAAATATCCTTGTCACATAAATTTGCACCTTAAGCACCTACATGTTAACTAGGCACCTCACCCCCATAGGGCAGGGATCTTGTTTTTCCTTGAGCACTGGACTAACCCAGGCTTCCCCAACCCGAAACTGATTTGAATCTTGGGCATTACCAGCAAGCCAAAGAAATTTCTGGCCTTCTCCTTTAAAGCAGCAGCTTCTTCCCACCCTCAGACCACCATCCAGCAAACCTGCAAAAATTGAAACTACTTGTATTTAAAACTTGCTTTCAAATACAAGATCCTTGCAGCACACCATGGGGACTATGCAAGTTGAGTACAAACCTGTATTTTGCAGCCATTCATCAATTATGCAGTAAATGTTCCAGTGTACAGAATATTCAGTAAGTTTACTGCAACTTGAGATGGAAAATGTTTAATTATAAATTTTGTTTTCTAGCCCTCAGACACAGCTACGCCTTAACATTTGGCAACAGTACCCGCAAAGTCTACCAGAAAATGCACACGCAAAAATGCACGCAGTGAAAAATGCTTTAATTGCGGTGTCTATACAGCATTCAACATGAAGTCACCAGGAAACAGCAGTGGAAGGTACACAGACATCAATAAAGACAAGTTTCTGAAGGGAGTTCATACAGCTTTAAACATAATTTACAGTAGCTAGCAGACAGATTTTTATGCTGCCTCTTCCTCAGCTTCCTCCTCAAACTCCCCCTCCTCCTCAGCTGTAGCATCCTGGTACTGCTGATACTCAGATACCAGGTCATTCATATTGCTCTCAGCTTCAGTGAACTCCATCTCATCCATGCCCTCTCCAGTGTACCAATGTAAGAAAGCCTTTCGGCGAAACATCGCAGTGAATTGCTCAGAAATGCGCTTGAATAGCTCCTGGATAGCTGTACTGTTACCAATGAATGTAGCAGACATTTTCAAGCCCCGGGGTGGGATATCACAGACAGCAGTTTTAACATTATTGGGAATCCATTCAACAAAGTAGCTGCTGTTCTTGTTTTGTACGTTAAGCATTTGTTCGTCTACCTCTTTCATGGACATGCGGCCTCTGAAAACTGCAGCTACAGTAAGGTAGCGGCCATGACGTGGGTCACATGCAGCCATCATGTTCTTTGCATCAAACATCTGCTGTGTGAGCTCTGGTACAGTTAAAGCACGATATTGCTGGCTCCCACGGCTGGTGAGTGGAGCAAAGCCAGGCATAAAAAAGTGCAAACGGGGGAAGGGAACCATGTTAACTGCTAGTTTACGCAAGTCAGCATTAAGCTGACCTGGAAAACGCAAGCAGGTGGTAACTCCACTCATGGTTGCTGAAACCAAATGGTTCAGATCACCATATGTTGGAGTAGTTAACTTAAGGGTTCTGAAACAGATGTCATATAGTGCTTCATTATCAATACAATAGGTTTCGTCTGTGTTTTCTACAAGTTGGTGTACAGAAAGAGTGGCATTGTAGGGCTCCACTACAGTGTCCGATACTTTGGGAGATGGTACAACACTGAAAGTGTTCATGATCCTGTCCGGATACTCTTCACGAATCTTGCTGATTAAGAGGGTGCCCATGCCAGAGCCAGTGCCCCCACCAAGGGAGTGGGTAAGCTGAAAGCCCTGAAGACAATCACAGCTTTCTGCTTCTTTCCTTACAACATCTAATACAGAGTCAACCAATTCTGCACCTTCTGTGTAGTGGCCCTTTGCCCAGTTGTTTCCTGCTCCACTCTGACCTGGAAGAAAGTCATGTCCACATCAAACCATTTCCTTGCAAGTAATATGCAGGATGAGCCCCAAATGTTATACCCTGACAATCCACAACCTTCTCCCCCCTTCTCAGGTAATGCCACTCATTTTAAACAATTTGCTACTAGTTTGCTTTCTACTTGTAAAAACGAACAGCCCCCTTTACCCAGGAACGGGCTGCAAAGCAGTCTGATTAGCGGGCAGTGCCGGTTACCGCCCTGCTGCGGGCAGAAGGGTTCATGGTGGGCTCACAACCGCCTTCCACCGCGCAGCGCCTCTGGCAAGGGCCAGGGAGCAACGCGCCGCTCCCCCCGACTCACCGAAAACGAAGTTGTCGGGCCGGAAGATCTGGCCGAAGGGGCCGGAGCGCACCGAGTCCATCGTGCCCGGCTCCAGGTCCACCAGCACGGCGCGCGGCACGTACTTGCCACCTGCAAGGGAGGGAGGCGCGTGAGCGCGGGGCCGGCGGGCGGGGGAAGGGAGGGGAGCGCGGGGCCGGGCGGGGCCTACCTGAGGCCTCGTTGTAGTAGACATTGATGCGCTCCAGCTGCAGGTCGCTGTCGCCGTGGTAGGTGCCGGTGGGGTCGATGCCGTGCTCGTCGCTGATCACCTCCCAGAACTGCAAGAGACACGCGGGGCGCGTCAGGGCGGGCCGGCCCCTCCCCCACCCCCGGCAGCCGTTACGCCCCGCGGCGCGGCCGGCCCCCCCAGCCCGCCGCGAGCGAGGCGGCAGCACTGACCTTGGCCCCGATCTGGTTGCCGCACTGCCCGGCCTGCAGGTGCACGATCTCCCTCATGGCGGCGGCGCGCAACACCCTTCAACGGCGACACTCACGCAGCGCGCGGCACACTCGCTGCGTCAGCCAACCGCCACTGCTTATATAGCAACGGATTGCGCGCGCAGCGCTCCTTCCCGCCCACAGCCGCCAATGGCCGCTCAGAGCGAGGCGAAGCCCAATACGAACCTCCCGTCAGTTACAACGATGTCAATCAAGTCTCTGATCCCGCCCGGCTGAGCTCCTCTTTCAACTGGTCAGCGTGTTCAACTGCTTGGTACGTCACAAACCGCAACCACCCCCCCTTAGGGCGCTCCCCATTGGCTCAATTGAATGATTGATGTCGCGGGGGATTGGCTGTTTGCCTTGGCAAGGAGCCAACGTCACGCTGATTGGATGGACACGAAGTGTCTTAGTAACCGCTGTGGTGAGCCCCGCGAGGCGCTTGGTGGAGGCTTTCGACGGGGGAGCGAATTCCAGAAGCGAGTTACGTCGGTTGCGCGGCGGGTCGCGCGCGCGGGCTGTCTCGGAGCGCTACGCTGTATCCGTAAAAGGAAGTTTGCCTGCGCCGCCGGATTGCGGGGGGGGCGGTTACCCTGGAAGCAGCTGAATGTCAACAGCGCGAGCAGCGCCGGGCCCAGCCCCTGCCCTCCTACAGCCCCCCCCAACCCCGCCCCCAGCCGAGCCCCTCACCCTGGCCCCGCCCCTTTCCCCACAGGACCCCGTCTCCCTCAGCCCCCTTGCCTTGTCCCCCACAGCCCCGCCCCCAGTGCTTGTAGCCCCACTGCCCCTCACCCCGCCCCTCCCCACAGCCCCCCCCCCGCCCCCTCTCCCTCCCCACAGCCCCCCCTCCCCACAGCCCCCCCCTCTCCCCACAGCCCCCGCCCCCCCTTGCCTTGTCCCCACAGCCCCGCCCCCAGTGCTTGTAGCCCCACTGAGCCCCTCACCCCGCCCCTTTCCCCACAGCCCCCCCGTCTCCCTCGGCCCCCCCCACCTTGCTCCCTACAAGCCTCATTTGCCCCCAACAGATTTCTGCGATCTCACCCTTTGCCCCACCCACACCCCACCCTCACCCTGCCACTGCCCACTATAGATCCCCCCATAGCGCTGCTCTAACAGAGCCCTCCACAACCTGCCCCTTTTACCCCGTTCCCAGCTCCTGACAGTCCTAGGCTGCGTCTAGACTGGCATGATTTTCCGCAAATGCTTTTAATGGAAAAGTTTTTCCGTTAAAAGCATTTGCGGAAAAGAGCGTCTAGATTGGCACGGACGCTTTTGCAGAAAAGCACTTTTTGCGGAAAAGCATCCGTGCCAATCTAGACACAGTTTTGCGCAAGAAAGCCCCGATTGCCATTTTCGTCATCGGGGCTTTTTTGCGCAAAACAACACCCCGTTGTCTACACTGGCCCTCTTGTGCAAAAGCATTTGCGCAAGAGGGCTTTTGCCCGAACGGGAGCAGCATAGCATTTCTGCAAGAACACTGACAATCTTACATGAGATTGTCAGTGTTCTTGCAGAAATTCAAGCGGACAGTGTAGACAGCTGGCAAGCTTTTCCACAAAAGCAAAAACTTGCCAGTCTAGACGCAGCCCTAGGGTTTATCCTGCCCCCCAAACAGAACTCCTTACCCAGACCTCTGGCCCCCAACAGCCCCACTCCTCACCCTGCCATTCCTCCACAGTCCCATCCCCACCAAACTCCTCCTACACCCCACCCCCACTCTTATAAGTGATATTTGAGACTGGGGACTTGTCTAACTCGCACATTTTGTCTCCAAAAAATAGGTTTTTTGGGACAAAAACCTCTTCGCATTCACATTACAGTGTGACAAATGTCATGACATATGGCCATTTTTGGTGAAAAAACTTCCAGCTTTGCAAGAGACTTTTGTCTCTGCACTGTCTCTGCAGCAGGGGTTTCTTGCATAAGAAAGCCCTATGGCTAAAATGACCATCAGAGCTTTCTTGCGCAAGAGAGCGTCCACACTACCATGGACGCTGTTGCGCAAAAGCACATCTCTTCCACAAAAGCACATAGCGGTGTGCACGTGCTCTTGTGGAAGACCTTTTGCACAAGAAGTCTTGCGCAAAATGGTTCTTATGCAAGAAGCCTGCAGTGTAGACGTAGCCTTCCAGTCTAGCTAAAACACCCAAGTTACCAAATAAATTACACCCTGCTTTCCTTTGCAAAGTGACTTATTGCAAGTTGAATTAATCAAGGACACATGGGTGGGAAAGCTGCAAATTAAACAAACTAGAAATGTGGTTGTAAGATTGAAGATCAAATTGGGCAAACTGTTCGCCTAAGGAATCTGAACCACGGGCTTTCACCCCCAATTATAAACTCGACATTGTTTCCTTGTAAATCAAATATACCATGAATTATCAAAATTAGAATCTGCACATTTGTTTGCCTTGTGAGTTAGATCCTTCTATATGTGGAAAATGTCTTGTTCTATTTTTAAGTCCTAACTAATGTGAAGTGCTTGGTCTAATCAAAGAACACAGGGAGTATGCCCTCCATGTTTGGAAGAGTATGTAAGCAGGGTCTGAATGAACTCTCCCATGACAGTTAGTTGGGGAAGATGAGAGATTTCTGGAGCAAACTGTAATTTACATGAATGCACCTACTCTGCCTAGGTATCTAACAAACAGGAGCTGTGTAGTCCCAAGTGATCAGTTTTGGAAGGTGTTGGGTTATAAATCACTTTATTAAGCAGTGAAATGTTGTTGTCAATGTTGTCTTTATTGCGTAAGTAAAGGGGAGCAAAACTGTGCTTAACTTGTCCCAAATGAGGGCGTCACCTTCAGTTGAAATTAAGCCAGGGGTTCAAATGCAAGAGCCCTGTGAAATCAGAGAGGGGTAAGGACAGGTGTCTTAGCGAGGATGTGTGGCTGTGCTGTAAAGGTAACAGGTATGGCTTGATCATGTCTACACTGGGGAATTATTTCAAAATAACTCCCTTTATTTCAAAATAACAGGCTTGGTAGTGTGGACACTCACCTTGGTATTTCAAAATAATGGGCTTGTTATTTCAAAATAATAACTCCTGCTTGTGAAGAGGAATAAGCTTATTTTGAAATAGTTATTTCAGGAGTTATTATTTTGAAATAACCTAAGGGTTTGAAAGAGCTGGCAATGGCGTGTGGTGGAACAGTGTCTCTGCCCAGCCTCAGAGCTGAATCGTAGGGCTAGACAGTGGATCAGTGCTTCAGTGAGCAATCCACTGGTGGTTGATTTACTGTGGCATAGACAGGGCTTGACAAGCAGCGGTGAGCCCCGTTGGCCAGCCGCACGGTTTGGCATGCTGCACATGCGCAGACTGTGCTGAGGTGCAGTGCCGGGCTAAAATCTACTCGCCACGGGCTAGTAGCTTGCCCTAATTGTCAAGCCCTGGGCATAGACATAATAAATCAACCTCCGAGCGCTCTCCCGTCGACTCTGGTACGCCACCAGGATGAGAAGAGTAGCTGGGGACAACGGGACCATATCCCCGCTGACCTTACCGTGTGGAAGACACTGCGATAAGTATGTCAACTTCAGCTATGCGCTTTGTGTAGCTGAAGCTATGTAGGTTAGATCAGTGGTGGGGAGAGCGCATTAGTATATGCTAGGCTTTAGAATCATAGAACTGGAAGGAACCTCGAAAGGTCAAGTCCAGTCTCCTGCACTCATGGCAGGACTAAGCACCTCTGAAAATCACTGTGAGTTAGGTTTCAGAGGGGGAGCCGTGTTAGTCTGGATCTGCAAAAGCCACAAGGAGTCCTGTGGCACCGTATAGACTAACAGATGTATTGGAGATAAGCTTTCGTGGGCAAAGACCCACTTTGTCAGATGCATCTGTGAGTTAGATGGACCTCAAGGATATGTCTAGACCAGTGGTCCCCAACCTTTTGGGGCTGCCGGGTGCCCGGGTGCGGGGCTGCACATGTGCCGCGCACCCGGGGGCGGCAACGTGCATGCGCCGTGCACCCGGGGTGGGGGCCATGCATGTGCCGGACACCCGGGGCGCAAGAATGGCTTAGGTCGGCCCTGTTCACTAGGCGGGCGCACAGAAATGCCCCGGTGGGCACCATGGCGCCCGCGGGCACTGCGTTGGGGACCCCTGGTCTAGACTATCTGGCTCTGCCAACAGAGCCATGTAAACTAGCTTACCCGACATAGTCAATGAAGCGGGGATTTAAATAATCCCCGCTTCATTAAAATAAAAATGGCCGCCGCGCTGTGCCGACAATCAGCCGATCCGGCACAGCACGGGAGTCTAGATGCGGATTGGTCGACAAGGGAAGCCTTTGTCGACCGCTCCCTTATGCCTCGTGAAACGCTTCATTGGCTATGTTGGGTAAGCTAGTTTACATGGCTCTGTCGGCAGAACCGTGTAGTCTAGACACACCCCAAGAGACTGACCTGCAGAGGTCACAGCAGAGGGCACGTGGAAGAAGGTGACTAACAAATGTAATGCCAGCTGGTGAGGTTACGAGTGGTGCAGAACAAGCAGCTGATCAAGTGGACAGGAACTGCGGCTGGCGAGATGGCCGAGCAAGCAAGGTACCTTGTCTCTGGGTGGGAGGTGAACTCCTCTAGATGCTCCTCTGAACCCTTTTCCTCACTGACCAAGACAACCTCTGTGAGTGGGGAATGATGAGGGTCCAGAGAGGAGTACAGAAAAGAAAATCTTGGTTGAAGAAATCAAGAAAATGAGGCAAAAGACGCTGCCCCAGGCACTCTGGGATCCCTTTCGCAGTTTTAAGAATATGAATCCTGCTTGTGGCATTTTCCCTAATTAAAGTTCGGTGACTTGTCTCTTTTCCTGAAAGATTTCTTGTCTACGCTCAGACTCTTTGCTTGCGAGAGGGGAAGTATTGCCTCTTAGAGCAGTCTTCCTGACCGTGTACCATGGAAACGCTTTCAGAAACACTTTAACTGGCTGCCCTGGTTTGTTTATGTACCGGCGCCGCAACCACGGAGATTCACAGCTCCCATTGACTCTGTTTTGATTTGCAGCCAAGCAGAGCCACGGGAAGCATTAGCCTTTCCAGCAGGCTTACCTGGCAACGGGTTAACCAGGGGGCTGGGTGAGGGAAGTAGTCCCCCTGGCCACGGTGGCCTGGCCAGCAATAATCCTGGCCAGCTGAAGCAGCCCTCTCCCCCCCCCACCTGTGAAGGGCTGCACCGGAGGAGCCCCTGCCCATGGCTCGCTGGCCAGACCCCAGCTACATTGTTAACCAGTTAAATTATTACCATTCTACTGTTTAACCAGATAACTTTTTAAATGAATATTTACATGCCTAGTTGCTGCTGGTTTCACCTGGCCGAAGGTGTACGGATTTTGTTGGTTTTCATTGTAAATAACTGTTATGCTCGTGAAGTACTAGGCATTGTCTGGCACATGGGGAAAAGAGATGTCGATATAAACCAGGGTATAACATTGGGATAGCAAGAGAAATTGCATATCCATTTGATAGCAGGGGCACATAATGAAATACAACCATCAAAATAAATCCATTTTACAAAGACACGGAGCATTTGTTATACACCAGTGACATCTACTGGAGAGCAGTGGAAGCTGCAGAGAACCCAAGTTGGTTAATACAGATCGGCTGCCTCTAGTCTGGCGTGAATTCTTGCGCAAGAGGGCCAGTGTAGACAGCAGCATTAATTTCTTGTGCAAGAAAGCCTGATGGCTAAAATGACCATTGGAGCTTTCTTGCGCAAGAGCGTCTCTACACTGGGACGGATGCTTTTGCGCAAAAGCAAATCTTTTGATCAAAGACACATGCCAGTATAGACGCTCTCTTGTGCAAATACTTTTAACGGAAAAACTTTTCCGTTAAAAGTATTTGCGCAAAATCATGCCAATCTAGACACAGCCATCCTGTAGGAATCAGGGTGGCCCTCTCCAGCAAGCCCTGAAACTAGAGTCTATAAACTCAGGTCACTGTGTGCTCCAGAGAACTGACTGACTATGGCACAAGAAGCTATGGAATCCAGATGTGATCCATGCCTGGACCAGCCATGTGGAAAGTCCCTCAGCCCAGAGTTCAGACAACATCTGTATTTTGCCTTCGAATCTTAAACACAAATAACGGTGGGGTACCTTGTTATGTCTGTACTCTCGAGTGGGACCTCAAATAACCATAGTTTACATTTTCTGTGTGTGACGGGCCGTCACTTACCTGCGGGGTGGACGGCCGGGGCCACCGCGCGCCGGGAAATGGAAGCCAGCCCCAAGCCCTCCCCTACGGTCTCGGCACAGGCGGGGGAAGCCGGCGGGACCGCACGCGGCTGCTGCGCCTGCATTGGCGGGGGAGCATTGGTCCCTCCCCGGAGGATATGCAGGGCGGAGGCAGGGGGGAGCAAGGCAGACGCACGGCGTGGGAGGACGCCGGCGCGCTGCCGGAAGGGGAGGGGCCCCGGGCAGCGGCCGGCGCAGCGGACCAGTTCAAAAGGGCTCGCCGCCAGCGAGGAAGGGGGCAGCCTCCTCCCAGAAGAGGTGGCGAGGCCCCAGAACAAGGACGGACCCTGAGCAGCACCGAGGCCGGCAGTCGGCCCAGCCTCGGCCCCGGGATCCCCGGGACAGCCACTGCGGCTGGTGGTCGGTCAGCCCCTGTTCCGACGGCGACCGGGCTCTGCCCCGCCGAGCCTGGAGGGAGCGGCCGAGCCAGGAGTGGACCTGGCGGAGGGAGCGAACCCCTGAGACCTCGCCTGGATGACACAGGACCCGAACTGCTGAACCAGGGTAGGTGGCGGAGATCGGAGCCACAATCCAGGGAAACCCTGGAAGGGAGGAAGGAGCCCGGGGCGGAACGCTAGTGGCGGCCGTGGGTAGACGGGTTACAGCCGGAGTGACCCCCATCTACCGCATTGAGGCGTGAGCAAGCCCCGACGCTTAGGGCCCCGGGCTGGGACCCGGAGAGAGGGTGGGACCGGGTCCCCCTCCCTCCCCCGAAGGAGCATACAGCTCCGGGTGACTTTAACTTGGACCTGTCATAAAACCAGGACACCAAGCGGGAACCCACCAGGACTGGGGGGGGAGGGGGCGGCTCAGGCCCCACCCCGCAGGGACAGGTGACAACCTCCGGGTCCGCTGACCCCCCCTTCCTACCCGGGGAGAGGGTGATTGCACCCGATCGCCCAGGCACCCAGGCGGGGGTCCGGGGCACGAGATAGACAGAAAGAGGGCGTAGGGGTCTGCCGAGCCCCCCTCTCACGCCGGGAGGGGGTGATCGCACCCCTCACCCCTCACACTGTGCTTTGTAAGTTCAAGCAAATTGCCCTGAGAGAGTGAAAAGATGGTTTTAAGTAGTTGCTTCTAATATTCTAAACATGTCCCCTTTGGACAGGGCCATCCTTAGAGGACACAGGGCACAGGACAGTCCCCCACCCCGACACTGTCTCCCATCCCGCCTCTTCCCACCCCTGCTCTATCCTTGCCCCCACTCCACCCTTTCCCCCAAGCCTCACCCTTGCTCCATCCCTTCCCCACCTCCATTGCACCACTTCCCTGAAGGCCCCTCCCTTGAAAGATGTGACCTGGAGGATTACTGCAAGGCCTGGCGCAGGGCGGCAGCAGGAGGCGTGGAAAGCAGAGCAACCCAATAGCCTATTCGGCTCCTCTGCCCATCTCCCGGCCAGGTGGCTCCATTCTACCATGGTGGCAGGAAGCAGAGTGCCCCAGCCTGCTCTGCTCTGATCCCCTCAAGCCGTGTTGCTCGGGAGCGGAGCAGGCTGAGCTGGGGTGAAGCAGAGTGACCTGACTGGGAGGTGGGCGGCAGAGAAGAGCAGGCTGCTACGCCCCTCCGCTTGCCATGGCTCCTGCCTTTTATATGGGAGGACTGCTGGGAATGCGCCCAGCTGCCACCAGCACAGGCTCTGGGCGGGGTGTGTCTGCATGGCAAAAACTCCCACATCAGCAAGTCTCACAGCCCAAGGCTCTAGAGGGGGCCAGCAAAGGGTGGATCCAGCTGTGGATGTGGGAGGCCAGCTGTGGGGGGGGCCCCAATTGCTGGCGATGCTACCCTGGGAGTTCTGCAGCAAGTGGCAACTCAGTGCCCCCAGTACCAGCTCTGGGAGGCCTGCAATAAGTGGGGCACAGATACTAGCTGTGCTGTTTCTGGGAGTTTGGCCATGGATGGGGTCTGGGTGCTGCTGCCTGTACTGGCTGTGGGAGACCAATAAGAGGTGACCTCGCATGCGACTTGTCTTGTGCGAGAGGTCAGCTGCAGGTGATGTCATTATGGAAAATTGGATCCAAATCACAAGCTGAAATGTGTAAAAGTGTGCGCCAGTTCCTAAGATGTCACAGTAGCCTCCAACTTTTTGCCTGCGCCTTCTTAGAAATTAACCACAGAACCTAGGAAGAGATTTTAATAAATGAACATTATGAACAAAGGCAAGAAAACCAGCGAAACTAGATCAGTTCAGACAAAAAGAGCCTGCTGATACGGTTCAAGGACTGATGAAATCTGAATGAACCAAAATTGGTCTAGTGTTGTAATTGGTGGACAGAATAATCAGGGAGATGAACTATGCCTCCCTCTCACACTCGCTTTTTTCCTTTTTGGGGTACTTAAATAGGGACTGACCAAATCAGCTGGTCTCCTCCCTTCTTGTACTCGAGCTTGTCTCCTCTTGTTTCCCCGGCCCCAAGACAGGCGGCGCAGACAAGCCTGAAGAGAAAAGTCTTTGTGAGAGAAAAGCCATTAGGTGTGGCTGTGGCGCAAGAAACTTTTTCACTTGTGAGTCCCGAAAATCATAATGACATCCAGTCCTCAGCCCATCAGTGGAGATGCCAAGTTACCAGTCCTGCACAGGGAGGTAAGATCCTGTTCTGTTGTTATGCTTATAAAAACACATGGGGTCTTTTTCAGGGGAAAAGTCAATAGACTGTGTTTATTGGGAATACAGTAGAGAAGCGGTTAGCATCTGCTTCATAAAGACAAGCCCACACATATACATGCACACACAGAAGTCCTGCAGATGGCGCGTAGTTACCAGTCCATGGTGGTTCAAGTCAGTCTTACTGGCCAGGCAAGGCTGACTGAGTAAGGAGTTGGGGTTCCTCTGAGACTCCTCTGAGGCTTGGCTTGCAGGACTGAACCCAGAGTCCCATGGCCAGAGCTTCCCTTCTTATCCATGTCAGTTCCCGTTGGAGTCTATGGGTTTTGCAGTATCATGCTGCAACCACCCATCCTTAAGAGGTGTTAATCTATGTTTACCCTCAGACACTTCGCCAAAGGATCAATGCCCACAAAACAGATATCAGACAGGATCACAAAGAAAAAACAGTTTCTTGCCATTTCAACCAGAAAGGACATTGTCTCAACAACTTGATTGCCTGCATCCTGCTTCAAAGGCCTTTTAAGACTACACTTGAAAGAGAATCCTCTGAACTGTCATTCATGCTTAAATTCGACACTTTACGCCTAAGTTTGAATAAAGACTCTAGTTATCTTACCCATTACAAAGTTAGCTTCTCCAATTATCACCTCTAATATCATTAGCTCACAGACATTTACCTCCCCCCACATCTCCCTTCTGTTCTGAAATTTGTGTTCGTATGTGTTCATTTTTTTAATTGTATCCTTTGGTATATATGGTTGTGACAATTTTCTTCCACTATTTGATGTGAGGAAGTGGGTCTGGCCCACGAAAGCTCATCACCTAATAAACCATCTTGTTAGTCTTTAAAGTGCTACGTAGTCTTGTTTTTTGTTTCACTAAACATTATCTAATCATGAGAGACACAGAGAGAGAACTAGAAGCTACAGAACTTGTAAGCAAGTCATTATACATGAAATTATACATCATACTTACAGTCTTATAACCAATACTAAAATATACATTTTTGCTACACTGTCTCCCTTCCTTTTATGTTCCTTTCTGCCCTCCCTCCTCCCTCCTATCCTAGCCTCCTTTCTCTGCCTCAGCTTTTCTTCAATATTTTGCTAAGTACTGTACATTTCCTATTTTGGAGTCCTGTTGTTCAGACAGCTTCCTGTTCCCCATCCAGAGGGGACTTCCCCCCATCTGGCACAGGCCTTTTCTCCTCACCACATCCGACAGGGCTTTCTCCTTCCCCTCTCCTGCTGCAGCGCTGAGGCCGAGAGAGTTTGAGCAGGAAGGCCACTTACCTGGTCCAGTGGCCATCGAGACAGTGAGCCCCAGCCTCAGCTGGCCATGCTGTTGGTGGTGCAGCTGCCCCCAGTGGTACAGAATAGCTCTCCCCTCTGCTCACTGCCCCTCCCTTTTCATGTTATGGAAACAATCTCATTTCAGGCACTTCCTGTTTTCCTGGCACAGCCAGACCCTGACCTTGCTTTAAGTTAGGAGAAGAGGAGACTGCCTATCAAATTTGGTGGTCCTGGCTCTTACCGTTTAGGAGGAGTTCTTGAACAGACTCTCAGACAGACATACAGACAGATGCACATCTCTAAAATATATAGATAAGCATCCAGATTAACATAGGAACGGCCAGACTGGGTCAGACCAAAGGTCCATCCAGCCCAGTATCCTGTCTGCCAACAGTGGAGAGGAGTCCTGGGGCACCTTATAGACTAACTGAAGTATTGGAGCATAAGCCCCAATCTGACAAAGTGGGTCTTTGCCCACGAAAGCTGATGCTCCAACACTTCAGTTAATCTATAAAGTGCCACAGGACTCCTCGCTGCTTTTGCAGATTCAGACTAACACGGCTCCCCTTCTGATACTTGACATGTCTGCCAACAGTGGCCAAGACCAGGTGTCCCAGAAGGAGAGAACCAAACAGGTAATGATCAAGCGATCTCTCTCCTGCCAGCCATCTCCATCCTCTGACAAACAGGCTAGGATAGATTTCATATTTACGAATTCTCTTTCAATCACCATTAAGTATAGGGACTATGAAGTATGTAGCGTACACGGCATGCATGCATGAACTTCAACGGGGACAACTTGCTGCTCTCCTTGCTATTTTCATGTTGTCGTTTCTCTTTTCGGAGTGCTTTGTTACCATTAGGCACTAATTGTGTATATGTAGCCAGGTCACTTTGACCTGTTTCTCTGCCTACAAGCTTTTGGCGCTCTCCATTCTTCTTCTACTTGATTTTTTCTAATTGCTTCCTGGCAGCACATTTTGTAGTTATGTTATCTTTCAATGGAAGCACATCCTGTGTTCAAACACCCTCTTTGTCTTATACAGCAGTTTTAGCCAAGTTTACTCAATCACAAGATCCCTTTAGGCAACATTTACCTTTAGCTCAGGGGTTTCTGGGCCAAAGTCACCCTTACCATCCAGACTTCCGCATTAGACATGACTATTTGATCAACTCTCAATAAGGTGTGTGCATGTAATTAGTCTGTGCATAGAATGGGTGTGTGCAGGGGAGTGTGTTGGGTATGTGGAAGTGTGATGGGTGTGCATGCACATGATGAGTGCTCACACCTGAGGGGTGTGCACGTGCTGGGTGCATCAGTCATATTCATGGACACCCATCACACAATCATGTATCTGCCACAGGTGTGCCCCTGCTGCCTGTCAGCCTCAGGGTTCTCATGGCCCCATCCCTCCGTCCCTGTGCCAACGCCTGAGCATGTGAGTGCAGTGACTAGCCCCTCCCAACTCCCCCACTGGCCTCAGGTTACCTGCAGTGGCTGCATCCAACCCTCCCCATCCGCTCATCCCCCTCACCAGCCTGTGGGCAAGTGTGGAGGTGATGCCTGGCACCCAACACCCCTGCTCCTCCTGCTGGCAACAGAGTGAGGGTGCCCTGATGATAGTGCATGGTCCTCCCGTCTCCCTGACTCCCCACTGGCCTCCGGGCACATGGGGCCGTGAAGACCAGCCCCACCCCACCGCCATCCCCTCCACTGGCCTCACTGCCATGGCAACAGCACTTGCCCACAGTGCCCTCCCTGCTGGCCTCAGGGCAGTTGTGGGGGTGTTGCCTGGATACTCCCCATCCTGCTTGCTGGCCCAGACCACCTTTGGGGTGGTCCGAGTAGGCCTGGCTGGCTGTGTGAACCAAAGCCTGTGACCCAGGATAGGCCTGGCCTTGGCGGAATAGTAACGCACCAGTAGGGCCCTTCGCTTTCAGGATTTACTTTGTTTCATTTTCCCAGGAATGTATTGGTTCTTATTGCAGCAACAAAAATAGGCAAAAATTGGTTCAAACATTATTAGTAATTGTTCTGGGCGAATATTGGGGTTTATTCTGGTGGATGGAAGGACGGGGAGAAATGTATTCAGTACAGCCGGTTCCCGACTTACGACCGTTCGCAGTTACGACTGAAGCTGTCGTAAATTCCGGACCCCGAGTTATGAACGCGATCTGTGCCTATGAACAGCGTGGTCGCGTGTAACTCTATGGAGTCCAACTTACGAACGAACCGAGTTATGACCAATTGCTTGGTCCGTAACTGGTTCGTAAGTCGGGAAGAGGTTGTAGATTAACACTTTGCTTAGTGAATTGCTGCGGGACTAAAACAGAACTCAAACTACAATGCCACCTCTGAGGTTAAGAAAACAAGGCATCACTAATTCCCAAGTAACACTTTTTAGTTGAAGAAACAGTTTCCCGTTCTAGACTGAAAAATATTTGTCTATAAATATTTACATTTAATAATCAGGCCACACCATTTGCAGCACGTCCACTCAACTTCATCCTTTTCTCCTCTTCTGCTGTTTTTAAAGATTTTTGATTGTTTCCTTGTGGGCTGAAACGTATTCTGGTCTAGATTTTTATTTTCTTCCCATTTTAGTGTGTCTGCTCTTTAAACCATTAGCTGCAAATTTCTTGAAATATGTACATAGCGGGTGTGAGATTATCAGTGTGCTCACATGCAGATGCACCCAGAGCCTGCATGCATGCCTGTTTGTTTACTGTATAAATCTTCTAGACTAGTACACAGCCTTACTGCAACAGCCAACTTTGCATATACCTTAAATTAGTGTATATAACCCCACACAAGTATTACCCACACCTGTGTATAACCTGCAGTTTTTCCTGATTGAGTAAAAATAGTCTTATATACCCCGCATGCATATATAGCCCACGGGAGATGAACCGTGGGTACTGTTAATGAACAGCACCTGTGTTAATGAGCCGTAGCTGATAACACTGAGCAGTAAGTATGCTACAATCCTTATCGCTGGTATATAACCCCTTTCAACCACACCGTTTTACCATTCATTTATTCCTTTAGTAGTTTTAACTTGTACTGAATTTTAAAAAGGTATTTTAAACTTTTTAAACATGCCTAAGGGAAAATCCTACACAGCCGATTTTAAATTGTGTGTTGTGACATATGCAAAGGACAATGGAAACAGAGCCGCAGGGAGAAAATACTCTGTGAACAAAAAGTCTGTTCGGGAGTGGAGAAAGGAAGAAGCAGAGCTTGAGAAATTACACCCTTTGAAAAGAGCGCAATGCAGAAAGAAAGCCAAGTGGCCAAACCTGGAAGAAAACTTATTGAAGTGGGTTCATACACAGAGAGAGAGCAAACGAGTGGTGTCAATGGTAGCCATGCAACTCAAAGCTCGACTTATGGCTATGGACCAGAAAATCTATGATTTTAAGGGGAACTCGGGAAATTGGGTGTACAAATTTATGCGGAGAAACAATCTGTCAGTTCGCGCATGGACATCTGCTGGCCAACGGCTTCCCGATGAATGGGAGAAGAAAATGGATGATTTTAAAACTTTTGTACATAAAGAAATTCATCAGCTGGGCTTGAAACCAAGCAATGGTATTAACATGGATGAGATGCCCATGTCATTTGATATACCCGCTACTCGGTCTGTTGCGGAAACTGGAACGAAAACAGTCTGTGTAGCAATCACCAGTCATGAATGCACCTGTTTTACTGTAGTGTTGGCATGCATGGCAAATGGTGATAAATTAAAACTTATGGTGATTTTTAAGAGGGTAACGATGTCTAGAGAAAAACCGCGGCTGGCGTTTGTGTGGTTTGTATCAAAAAGGGCTGGATGAACACAGATGTTATGAAGATGTGGACAGACAGCTGCTTTCGGGCATGAAAAGGTGGGTTTTTAATCCTAAATCTCTGCTGGTTTTAGATTCCTTGGCCGCCCACAAAGAAACTTCAGTTCAGAAACATATAAACAACATGGGTGCACATATCACCATAATTCCAGGTGGGCTGACGGGCAAGTTGCAGCCGCTTGATGTGGCTGTCAACCACCCAGTCAAGTGCTTCATCAGAGAGGAATGGGACAACTGGATGACAAATGGGGAACACACATTCACTCCAGCAGGTCAACAGCACCGTGCCACTTACGTGGAAGTTTGCAGATGGGTTTTGGCTGTTTGGGACAGAATAAAACTGGCTACTATTTGCAATGGGTTCCGTAAATATGACATTGTTCCCAATGTTGACTCTTCTAGCTCTGAATCCAACTACGACAGCGATTCTGATTCGGCACCACAGACCTCCGTGTCACCGAAGCACACCTAGCCTCGGCTATGGATTTTATGGATGTTTTTTATGACAGTGACTACGACAAAAGTTTTGATGGGTTTTGAAAACTCAGATGCTGAGGAGGATGCTGCTGGTGCAGATTCTAGAGAACAGAGTGAATGAACTTATGTATTTTATGACAATGCGAAGATGGCTTTTTTTATAAATAGTTTTACCATATATTTATTCTTTTACTAGTTGCCCAGTAAAAGAATGTATTTTAATGTATTTTAACATAACTGCCTCAATTATTAAATTAAAATATGCTGCTTTTATCAAGTAAGAGTCAGTCTTGTCTTCCTGTACTTTCAGTAAAAAAAAAAAACCCTGTATTACATGTGGACATGTATAGTTCGTGGGGGGAGGGACAGGGTTTGTAAAACTGCATAATCCACGGGTTATATACGCTAAAACATGGTACATAGAGACTAATATATTATTGTAATGCCTGCGTCTCATGCAATGGATTGTATTTTCCTAATAGAAACAAATTATTTTATATAGTTGAATGATACAAAAGTAGGGTGAAAATCAGAAAAAAAAAAAAATTTTTTGTAAAACACGTGATTTTTTGCAGTAAAAATCAGCTTCAACTGATGATGAAGGGGCGTACGCCCACGGACCAGGTGTTGGCTCAGCAAGTCGGTGCATCCCTGACCCGAGAGCGTAGCCCAGGAACATGGAGAGGTCTCAAGGAACTACCGAAACAAGCTCCCAAGAGAGTGTGCAGACGCACACCGAAACGGTAAGAGGAGCCTGGGATTACAGGCGCATGGATGAGAACGTTTTGTATGAAATAACAGGGACAAAGGCCAGCCGAGGACAGCTGGGGTTGCCCCATCACTTGGTTGTAGCAAGCTGAAAAGGGAGAAGTTATAGAAGGTGCAACTTGGCATCGGCTGAGGGGCCAGGACTGACTCTGCCCTGACTGAGCCTTTACCTGGCACCATGGGCAGAGCGGATCAAAGGCAGGGGATGGTTAAGCTGCCTCAAACATCCTCGAATTGGCCCTGCCCACGCTTCTTCCCCGGACCCTTCCCTCTTCCCCGCACTGTGCTGCAGAAGGTGCCCCTGGCCGGGGCTGCAGCTAATGGGAGCTGCTGGTAGGGGGCTGCACCACCCACCCAGTGCACTGAGGGGGGGGGTATGCCAGCTTTGGGGCACTCTGGGGCTGGAGGAAGGAGACTGTGCCGCTCACATGGCACACGAGCAGAGGGGCGGCCTTGGGGAGGTTGCGGCAGCCATGCAGGGGGACCTCTAGGCTTTGTTGGGGGGGGCAGGCTGGAGCTAGCCCCCTGTGGCCCATGCTTGTTACAGGCACACATGGGGTATTGTCCCTGGGCCCACGTTCTGCCGACGGTAAATCTGCCCAAGAACCTTTGCCACAGAACCAGGCCAAAGGGCTTTGCTTGTGGAGAACATGGAGGGCGGTGAATGAAGACGCTGCGCTGCCGGCGAGCTCCAGGACCAGCAGCACCGAGCAACCAAAACAACTCTCCTCAGAGCGAGCCACTGTGCCTAGCCCCCCGCCCCCCCTGCATCCATGCCCAGATCCTGTGGCAATGGCACCCGGCTGCCCCTTTCCACCTGCCCCTCTCCTGCCAGCCTGGACCCCCGTCCCAGCTCAGAGCCTCCAATTCTAACGGCTGGCACCAGGGCCTGGTTCCCGGTCCTCCTCCCCCACCTCCCATTGGCCACAGCCTGGACTGGCAAAGCAGAGCCCCGGACTGCCTGCATGTCCCTACGTGTCCTTCCTCCTGGCCTGCACCCTGGCCAACCACAGGACGGCCTGCAAGGGGGTGCCCAGCCCTCTGCCTTCACCCCCGCAGGCAACTGGACACACGAGGCTGCGGGCCTGGCTCCGCTCTCTCCCCCTGCCAGCCACAGGACACCTGGTGCCGTGGCTCCCAGACCAGCCCACCTACCCCACCCCAGCGTGTCCCTGAGCATCTGGAGCAGTGGGATCCATTCGCCCGCCACGCCCTCCTTCCTCCAGGCCAGCTCCGGGACACCCTCCTCCAACACCCACAGCTGGTCCAGAGCTGTTACGCCGACCGCCATGTGGGCCCACGACGCCAGGTGTCACAGCACCATGCCACACACTGCACTCCCCAGCTGGCCGGCAGGTGCAGGCCCGGGTGCAGGAATTTCAGGGGGTGCTTTTTCGGTAAACGTGGGCCACAATATTTACACATCAAGGAGTTCAGAATGGTCCTGCAATGCGTGTGCATAAGAAGTTAATGCAAAAGTGTCGTGGGAACAGTGACGCCTAAAATGATCCTGTTAGAACATATTAACATCAGACCCCCCCACCCTTCCTTGAGGGGCATGGGGGGTGCATTCGCACCCCCTGCATATGGGCCTGAGGTACCTGGGATGGCAGTAAGCCAGCCTCCCTTCCGCCTTGCCTGGCCTATCTCCCAGAGCCACCGCCCCTCACCAAGAGCAGCAGCTCCCAGCTCCACCTCCCCACGCGCATGGCAAGCCGGACAACACTCAGCAAGGCCTTGCCCTGCCCCCTCTTTCCTCCACTGCATCTCCACCCGGCTACAGCACCTCTGCACCCTCGGTTCCCACCCGCTGCCAGCTCGCTCCCAGTCTGGCCCAGGGCACCCGGGGGTGGCGGGGCCCAGCCTGCCTGGCTCCGGACGCACACAGCCCAGGACCGAATTGGCTTGACCCGAGTTACTGTCTGCCCTGCAGAGAAGAGAGGCCGAGGTTCGGGGACGATCGTGCTTGGCCAGGAGGGGGCTCAGTCGCTCTGTGGAAAGGCAGCAGCGACTCACCCGGCGCGTGGGGGCGCGTGGGGGCTCGCAGGCCAGCAGATCGGCGAGTCAATAAGCCTCAGCTCCCAGAGCCTGGGCCAGAGGCAGGGGCTCGGTTAGTTTCTGAAATGAAGTGGCGCCAGCAACTGAGGGACCCTCCCGAGCTCAGAACACCGGAAGAATGAGACCCAGTGCGGGGACCTGCCCTGGCCTGGCCTGAGGAGGGTGGGATCCAGCCCTGGGAGAGGGCGGAGGCAGACAGCTGGGCCCTGCCTGGCTGCAGAGGGCTGTATAATAAGGGCTCGTGAGAGGAAAACACCACTCTTGCTCCAGCCGGGGAACAAGAGGGACCTGGCTGCTGGGGAGGCTGGGGAGGCTCTGGCCTGACCTCGCTCCCGGGCAGCAGGGCTTGAGACAAGGCCTGAGAATACGAGGGCTGTAGATAGGGCAGGGCTGGGGAAAGGCCGGCAGAGCTGGGGGAGCAGAGCTGAGGCAAGGCCTGAGGCCAGTAGGGCTGCAGGAAGGCAGCCAGGGCAGGAAAAGGCAGCAGGGCCACACTCGCTTGGCTGCAGTTTGCCCCCGAGGCAGGGTCTAGATGACGCCTAGCAGTGGGGCATTCAGGCAAGGTGAGTTTAGGGCTTTGGGGTTCCCTGGGAGGGAGGACCCCAGAGTGTGGGGCAGTGCAGCAGGGCAGTTCCCTGAGGAGAGGGAGCCTTGGTCTGGGAGGGATGCGGCTCCTAATACACAGCAGTTGAGAATACCAGGTAACAGCAGGTGCGATGTGGGCCGGAAGAGGCTGAATTGAGCGACTTCCCAAGTGACCAGCAGGAGGCGCCGTAGCCCTGAGTTGTGTTAGAGGTTGACGTGATGAAAGGCAGATTGGAGAGAAGAGAAAAAGCAGAAGGAAAATGTAAAAGACAATAGGACTGCAAAAAGAAAAGCCATATGAATGGAACCGCACAGGGTCTGATTTGCCACTCAGGTACGTATGTTTAATTGGGTGTAACTTTATAGGTTTCGCTGGCATTACACTGGTATAACAGAATCGAGATCAGGCCAGAGAGCTTGTAGCTGGCATCAATGGAGTTTAGTTTTTAATATCAACTTTAGTAGGGTTCTATTTACATGCCCACACAGGCTTACACAGGACCACCAAAGGGTCTTACAGCATCTGACCTCACTGAAATCAGGATCGCTGAGGGATTTCCACTAGTAGGAATGTCCCAATGGCTCTTAAATTCTTTCAGTCGGGCCTCTGAAATGAGCAGCTGGATCTACACTTGCTCTAGTCCTGCTGTCAACTATTTCCTGCCAACAGCACGGGTCCTTCGGGATTCTGCCAAAGATGCTGCATTCCACAACAGCTTTGCATTGGAATTCCCAAATCCATCCTACTTCTGTCCTTGCCTCAGGCTGTGTGCACTAGGGGTTAATAATCGCTTCATAGAACAATAATAATCTGCTATGGAGAGGAGAATGTTTGTAAGTTTGTGCGCTAATGACTTGGACGCTATAAGAGCTACCGCAACCAAGCTTTGCATGGGATACCCTTTCCTCGAGGAGAAGGTTTTAAGGGACTTTTGGACCCAATTGGGCCCGAGCTCAAGCTGTAAAAATAAAAAAGAAACCCACTTTGCAGCATTGCAGGGGCCGCCCCGCCCACCCTAGGCCCCATGCCCGCTGCCTGTAGCCCCCAGCGCCGTCCGGCACTCGCCCCCTCCCGCCCATGAGGTTACATAAGCGACCCTCTTCCTCCTACCCCCGCGCTGGCACGCAGTGCCCCGATCCTCACGCACACAATGGCTCGGGCACCCGCCCTACCCCCCGCACCACCCGCAGCCCTGTGCGTGAGCTGGGGCGCCCCTCCCGCATGTAAGCTCCCCTCTACCCGGAGTCGCAGCCTCCCCCCCCCCCCCGGGATGACACGGACCTATATTTTAATCCCTCTAGAAATCAGTGAAACTTTTCTACCATTCAAAAAAAGATCATGGATCTCTGTTTTTCTACATTTTGTTCCTTTGGTTTCCCGAGCAATGCCGGGTAACTCCAGCTAGTAGTTAAATATGGGGATGTAGCAGCTACGCCACTGCCATATAGTGTAGAGTCAGACTCTGCTTACGCTAATTGGCCTCCCTGGGTGGCAGAAGCTGGGTTAAAGGGGGTGTTCTCCCATCACGCTAGTTGGTCTATACCATGAGTTAGGTTGGCAGAGCTTCCATGCTCAGAGGTGTAGTTATGTCTGCCTAACTTTAAGAGAAGACCAGGCCTCAGTCTTCCAACCCTGGTAGCTTTGGAGTAAAATGGGGGTAGACACTGGAAGTTTGGGTCACACTCTGCTCCATAATTAAGCTAACGTTTTCCCAATGCAGTAAGAGGGACTCATGTTGATGGGAACAAAATGCCAAAGGAATGGGGGCATCTTGAGCCAAGCTGGGCTTTGAGCTACAGACTTTGGCCACAGGATGTGCTGGCCAAATGCTAGTTGCAAAGGAAACTCACAAAAGCATATTTTAGATGTTTGAGTAGTGAAGGAGGCTGGAGCGGGATGCACGAGACAAAGCCCTTGGTCATTGTCTTCAGTCCACCCCCTCTGGAGCACCTAGTGCTGGCACTGTGGGCAGACAGGATACTGGGCTAGATGGACCTTTGGTCTGACCCAGTACGGCCGCTCTTATGTTTATGTTGAAGGGGAGTCCGTGAAGAACTGATTGGGTGAGAGGCTGTCCTTCCCCACCATGTGCCGCCACAAACAAGGACCCGTGCTCGAGCAACATTCACCTCCCTGTAGAAATGGCCGGGCATTCTCTTCTTAACCATCGCAACACAATACAGCCCCCCTCCCCTCACCCATCCCCCTCTTTGCCAAGGCTGGGAAGGAGGGTAGATTTAGGGACAGTCTGTCTACATGTATGTTGTGTTCTTCCTTTATGGCTCAGTGGGAGGGAGGGAGGGAGGGAAGGAAGGTGTGGCCTAGGAGGAGGCAGAGGTGGCTTCCTACCATCTTGTGACACCCCGATTCTGAACAGCCCACAGCATACGATGGAGAAGCCCCCAGTGGCCCCCCATGCCGGCCCTGCTGCCCTACACTGGGATCTGGGAGGAAGGCGGGGGACTCTCTCCAGATCCATTACAGCTCGTTCCCAGCCCCTGTAAGTCACCAGCATGCTATTTGGAGGCAGGGCTGGAGGCCAGACGCCTGCTGTCTGTTTTCTCTCCCAGCTCAGATTGCCGGTTTGACTCTGCTCACAGGAAGGGCATCTCTTGTTATCCAGGCCAGGGACTCGTGGTGGGGCAGAGGTGAGTGTGTGCAAGAGCAACCTAGCTCGTTAATTTAGGGAGGGAGATGGTTATAATAAATGTTGCAACACAATGGCAGTCTCGTCCTCTGGGCATGTAAGTCCTTACAGGCTCTTGTTCCCAGCGTTCCAGCCTGGTGCAGTTTCCCCGGTCTGCTTTTGTGTTTGCCCCTATTTCTAGTACCTGATTCTATCCATGGATCTGACCTTTTAATCCATCTCACCTCCCTTAGGGAGATGGCTTTACGCCAAACAGCAGCAGGGATACAGTACCTAATGGAACTGCTTGTTACAGCCACTGCTCCGCATCAGCAGAGCAATAGCACCGAGTCCCAGAACATGCACACGTTTAAACAGGGGTGGTTTGGGGACAGCAAAACTCTAAGTCCTCCGCTGTGTGTTGAGAAGTGGCTTGACACGTCAGTGCTCAGAGCAAATCCGACATTGCCTCTGGCTGCCGGGGATGAGCACTTTTAATGAAACGTCTCCCTTCCGAGGGGCCGTGGGCAGTGAGATTGGATGTAGGTGTTTTCTCCCGTGTCTAGGCGCCTGCCGTCAGCCTGTTCTCATGCCAGATGTTCCTGGATGTGTTGTGAGCAGCACCGAAATGCAGTGCTAGAGCAGTGTTTCTCAGCCAGTGGTGGGTACCCTTAGGGGTACTCGAGAGAAGTCTGGGGGGTACATTCACACAACTGACATTTGGAGAAAACTGAATTTTTGTTTTAAGTTTTCCAGCGCTTTATTATTTTTGTATTTTTTACACCCAAAAGTTTCATTGCCCGCCCTGCTACGATTAAGTTGTTTAAATAAATGTGTTGCAATGGTAGAAAAAAATTTGATGTGTCTGAAACCTGTAGGTACCGGGGGTACTCATAATTTTTTTAAGGGGTACTTTATAAAACAAAAGGTTGAGAAACACTGTGCTAGAGCATGGGTAGCAGGACTGCTGCTCTCAGTCCTCAGCCTGTCTCTGACCCTGGCCAGCGGACAAGACACGCGGCAGTGGTCCACGCTGGGATAAAAAGGGGGAGGAGGGGCTTGCCCCTTCCAGACTTGGGGCTTGTGTTATGTCATTACTACTGTGTCCCTGGCCATGTCCATCATCAGCATAAGTCGCTCTTCCTCTGCTGAGCCCTGCGAGGCTCTCCGGGCCCGTGCATTGCCACGAGGCGCACAAGCTCATTGTATGTTTTTGGGCACCTCATCTCTGTTTGAAGTTTGCAGCCTGGTTGTTTTGATACCGACTCTTTGGGCACCTCACGATGCCCCTCAGTGCCGTGGTTTCCCCACCTGTGAAATGGGAATAATTATCTCCGCCTTTGTAAAGCGCTTTGAGATTTAGATAAGAAAAATGCAAGATAAGAGCTAAGGATTATTAGCAGCAGAGCAGGCTGTCGCTATCTGGGCGAGCAGCGTTTGCCCCATAGAGATCAGACACTCAGGCTACGTCGACACTACGAGTTTTCTCAGTAAAAAATATGCTAATGAGGGACTCATTTGCATGCGTCATGATCTCATTTGTACATTTTCTGCCCATCCGTTTTTGTGCTAGAGGTTTTTGCTCAAAAACAAGCAGTGTGGACCATAGGCACACCCTAATGTCTCAAAAAAAAGTGGCTTTGCGTTTTAATGTAATCACATGATACACTCTTTTAGTTTTAAAGTCTGGGTTGTTGTGTTCTGCAATAAGTGCAGAATTACGTACTATAGATGGTGTAGAAATGTATAGAAAGCCCACGTTCGCTCGCAGCATGCCCTTTACCATTGAGTAGTCAATAAATGTTCTCCTTTAAAAAACAATTCCCTGGGTGCTCACCTTAATGAAATCTGCTGCACACGCCTATGGTGTGGATGTTTCCTTTTTGTGCAAAACCCCCGTTTTCCCCCTTATGTCCCAAAAAAGGAAGGATACCGATCTTGCAGAAAAAGGGGGTTTTGCACAAAAAGAAAACGTCCACATTACTTGTTTTTGCACAAAAAACGGATTGGCAGAAAATATGGAAATGAGATCGTGACTCATGCAAATGAGTCCCTCATTAGCATATTTTTTGCCAAGAAAACTTGTAGTGTAGATGTAGCCCAGTCCCCCCACAGCATCAGCCCCCCAAGAGCTCCTCAGTCATGGGCTAGTGAGAGAAAGGGCCCTGTCTGCACACCTCCACGCAAAAGGAAGAACTTGAGAAGCCCAGCTCACATAGAAGGGGAAGGTACACCAGAGACCTCTGCCAGGGGCCCGGAATCCCAGAAAGGGAGACAGATAGTGAGTCCTGGCCATATCTACACTGGGGTAAATCAGGAATAACATTGGAGGTTGTGGGATCTCCAGCCCTGGAGACACTGAAGAGCAGGCGGGACACACACCTGTCAGGGACGGCCTGGATGATGCTTGGTCCTGCCGTGAGGGCAGGGGACTGGCTGTGATGATGCCTCGAGGTCACTCCCAGTTCTCGTGTTCTAGGATTCTCGTGCTAATGGAGTTACGCTGACGCATGCAAGAGGACAATGAGGTCCTGAGATTCCTTCCTGAAGTGGCCGGAGAGCTGGACACTAAGCCCCTGCCCACGTACAGACACGCTGCCTCCCTCCACTACTCACCCGTCCTTCTCAGTGGAGATCTGGCAATGGTACCCAGTGCACCAGGAGCCCCAGGAACCCAAACAAGCATACTTAAGATTGTCAGCTCCTTGGGGCAGGGGCTTTCTCTTTGTTCTGTTTGCACAGCACCTCGCACCATGAGGTCTAGGCCCAGGGCTGCTGCTCCTTGGGCAGTACCACATTAATACAAAGAAATCCTAGTCATGTTAGGCGCAGAGTGACGCCTTGTTACAGTTAAACCCCCTGGAGATTGATAGGGGTGAATTCACTCTTCAGTTCACATAGCTACAAGCAAAGCCCTGAGCAAAGGGGAGAGCGAGCCCAGACAGGGGTTTGGACTGTGTGGGGTGCACACACAGGGAGCAAGAGAGAGAACATGCAGAAACAGACAGCAACCAAGGATGCAGAGAGAGGCAGAGGCAAAAGGCGAGAACGCAAAGCAGTCCCTTGGGAGCACAGCGCGACCCTGAGCGAAGCGAGAGAGCTTCTGGGACAGTGGGTTTTGGGGTTCTAAGCCAAGAAACTGATGCTTTTGTTCTTGGTTCCTCCAGCGTTCTGAGGAGCAGGATTTGCCACCCTGCTTGTAAAATAACCAAGCTTGCACCAAAGTAAATACCCAACTCCCTCACTTTCTGCTTGGGAACATCCCCTAGGCCCTGAAATGTGACTAGTCACCGGAGTGGAAAATGGCCAATTGTTTAACTCTTCTAGTACCAGTTCCCTCGAATGTGGCTGCTCTTGGCACCTGCCCAGTTCTCCCTACTGGTCCCCAGAGGGCAGGTTTCCAACACTTTATGGGGTCCCATAGGAGCAGAACAGGGTCAGTAGCTGGCCCGGCACAGTCCCCCAGGCACTGTCAGCAGAAGAGGGCAGCGACCTAAGGAAGCAGAGATCTGGGAGTAGGGGGCTGATCCCAGGACCCTCTGCCCAGGTCACAGCCAGCATCCTGACTCCATCCCAGAGCCTGCACCCATTTCCCCTTCCTGCATCCACATTTCCTCTTTGCACCCCAACCCTATCCCAGAGCCTGCAGCCCAGACTCCCCAAAGCTCCACCCCCTCTTGCAGGCAAATCCCCTCCCAGACCCTGCCCCCTAATCCCATGCTCCCGCCCAGAGCCTGCACCCAGCACCCCAATTCACTCCCAGAGCCTGCAGCCCCGCCCATCCAAACTCCCTCCCAGAGCCTCAGGCAGGTGGGCGGGTGTGTGTGTCCTGGGCACCAGCAACATTTCTGCAAACCTGCCACCCCTGCCAGTGCCCTAGGAGCAGAGCGCCAAAGGGGGTGACCCCAGGACAGTATGAGGAGGGGGTGGGTCCCCAGCTTCCTAGGGCAGCAATTGGGGGGAACCCCAGGGCATCAGGGAGTTAGGGAGCTGGGTGATTCAGAGAGTGAGGCGGCAGGGCAGTGGGGAGCCTGGGGGGTAGCAGGCAGTAGGGAGCCACGGGCCGATGCCCGGGGGACAGGGATCTGGGGGGAGGGTCTCCGCAGGGCAGTGGGGAGCCGGGCCGATGCCAGGGGGTCAGGGATCTGGGGGGAGGGTCTCTGCAGGGCAGTGGGAGCCGGGCCGATGCCCGGGGGGCAGGGATCTGGGGGGAGGGTCTCCGCAGGGCAGTGGGGAGCCGGGGGCGATGCCAGGGGGTCAGGGATCTGGGGGGAGGGTCTCCGCAGGGCAGTGGGGAGCCGGGGGCGATGCCAGGGGAGCAGGGATCTGGGGGGAGGGTCTCTGCAGGGCAGTGGGGAGCCGGGGGCGGTGCCCGGGGGGCAGGGATCTGGGGGGAGGGTCTCCGCAGGGCAGTGGGGAGCCGGGCCGATGCCAGGGGGTCAGGGATCTGGGGGGAGGGTCTCCGCAGGGCAGTGGGAGCCGGGCCGATGCCAGGGGGCAGGGATCTGGGGGGAGGGTCTCTGCAGGGCAGTGGGGAGCCGGGGGGGCAGGGATCTGGGGGGAGGGTCTCCGCAGGGCAGTGGGGAGCCGGGGGGGCAGGGATCTGGGGGGAGGGTCTCCGCAGGGCAGTGGGGAGCCGGGGGGGCAGGGATCTGGGGGGAGGGTCTCCGCAGGGCAGTGGGGAGCCGGGGGGGCAGGGATCTGGGGGGAGGGTCTCCGCAGGGCAGTGGGGAGCCGGGGGGGGGCAGGGATGTGGGGGGAGGGTCTCCGCAGGGCAGTGGGGAGCCGGGGGGGCAGGGATCTGGGGGGAGGGTCTCCGCAGGGCAGTGGGGAGCCGGGGGGGCAGGGATCTGGGGGGAGGGTCTCCGCAGGGCAGTGGGGAGCCGGGGGGGCAGGGCAGTGGGAGCCGGGCCGATGCCAGGGGGGCAGGGATCTGGGGGGAGGGTCTCCGCAGGGCAGTGGGGAGCCGGGGGGGCAGGGATCGGGGGGAGGGTCTCCGCAGGGCAGTGGGGAGCCGGGGGGGCAGGGATCTGGGGGGAGGGTCTCCGCAGGGCAGTGGGGAGCCGGGGGGGCAGGGATCTGGGGGGAGGGTCTCCGCAGGGCAGTGGGGAGCCGGGGGGGCAGGGATCTGGGGGGAGGGTCTCTGCAGGGCAGTGGGGAGCCGGGGGGGGGCAGGGATCTGGGGGGAGGGTCTCCGCAGGGCAGTGGGGAGCCGGGGGGGCAGGGATCTGGGGGGAGGGTCTCCGCAGGGCAGTGGGGAGCCGGGGGGGCAGGGATCTGGGGGGAGGGTCTCCGCAGGGCAGTGGGAGCCGGGCCGATGCCAGGGGGCAGGGATCTGGGGGGAGGGTCTCTGCAGGGCAGTGGGGAGCCGGGGGGGCAGGGATCTGGGGGGAGGGTCTCCGCAGGGCAGTGGGGAGCCGGGGGGGCAGGGATCTGGGGGGAGGGTCTCCGCAGGGCAGTGGGGAGCCGGGGGGGCAGGGATCTGGGGGGAGGGTCTCCGCAGGGCAGTGGGGAGCCGGGGGGGGGGCAGGGATGTGGGGGGAGGGTCTCCGCAGGGCAGTGGGGAGCCGGGGGGGGGCAGGGATCTGGGGGGAGGGTCTCCGCAGGGCAGTGGGGAGCCGGGGGGGCAGGGATCTGGGGGGAGGGTCTCCGCAGGGCAGTGGGGAGCCGGGGGGGCAGGGATCTGGGGGGAGGGTCTCCGCAGGGCAGTGGGAGCCGGGCCGATGCCAGGGGGGCAGGGATCTGGGGGGAGGGTCTCTGCAGGGCAGTGGGGAGCCGGGGGGGCAGGGATCTGGGGGGAGGGTCTCCGCAGGGCAGTGGGGAGCCGGGGGGGCAGGGATCTGGGGGGAGGGTCTCCGCAGGGCAGTGGGGAGCCGGGGGGGCAGGGATCTGGGGGGAGGGTCTCCGCAGGGCAGTGGGGAGCCGGGGGGGCAGGGATCTGGGGGGAGGGTCTCCGCAGGGCAGTGGGGAGCCGGGGGGGGGCAGGGATGTGGGGGGAGGGTCTCCGCAGGGCAGTGGGGAGCCGGGGGGGCAGGGATCTGGGGGGAGGGTCTCCGCAGGGCAGTGGGGAGCCGGGGGGGCAGGGATCTGGGGGGAGGGTCTCCGCAGGGCAGTGGGGAGCCGGGGGGGCAGGGATCTGGGGGGAGGGTCTCCACAGGGCAGTGGGAGCCGGGCCGATGCCAGGGGGGCAGGGATCTGGGGGGAGGGTCTCCGCAGGGCAGTGGGGAGCCGGGGGGGCAGGGATCGGGGGGAGGGTCTCCGCAGGGCAGTGGGGAGCCGGGGGGGCAGGGATCTGGGGGGAGGGTCTCCGCAGGGCAGTGGGGAGCCGGGGGGGCAGGGATCTGGGGGGAGGGTCTCCGCAGGGCAGTGGGGAGCCGGGGGGGCAGGGATCTGGGGGGAGGGTCTCTGCAGGGCAGTGGGGAGCCGGGGGGGGGCAGGGATCTGGGGGGAGGGTCTCCGCAGGGCAGTGGGGAGCCGGGGGGGCAGGGATCTGGGGGGAGGGTCTCCGCAGGGCAGTGGGGAGCCGGGGGGGCAGGGATCTGGGGGGAGGGTCTCCGCAGGGCAGCGGGGAGCTGGGGGCGGGGGCAGGTGCCCAGCGCAGCGGAAGCTCCTGCCCCGGGGCCGCCCCGCCCGGCACCTGCTCCGGTCCCTCCCCTGCAGCGGCCCCGCCCCGCCCCCGCCGGGTTTCACTGGCCGGGCTCCGCAGCGCGGCGGACACGGAGCGGCCCCGCTGCCATGAGCCCCCGGCGCTGCTGAAGGATGGTGGCGGCCCGGCGAGCGCCCGCCCCGCGGCCCGGAGCCCTCCTGCTGCCCGCGGTTGTGCTGGCAGCCTGGCTGCTGCGGCCCGGCGCCGGCAAACCAGGTGAGCCCCGCGGGGGCGCGGCGCTGGGTTATTGGGGGTTGCGCTGGGCCGGTGCAGCGGGGCCCGGGGGGGCGGGGGCGCAGGGCCCGGGGGGCGCAGGGCGCTGGCCCCGGTGCTCTTTTGCTGCGCTCCCTGGTGCCGGAGGCTGGGGGGCGAGGTGAGCCCAGAGACCCCCTCTGGGCCCCCGGGAGGAGCCGCGAATCGGAGCCGCGCCGCGGGGCGGGTGGTGTGTGTGTGATGCGGATTGAGCTGCGTTTCCACCGGAGCCTGCCTGGCAGCGCCGCTGGAACGGGGCTGCTGCGTGGACCCCCCCCCCCCTCCCATGCGCTCTCCGCTTCGTGGCGATCCGCGGCAGAGGGGCTCAGCGCTGCCAGCTCTGGCCGAGGGTCCCTCTCGTGGGGGGTCGTGCAAGAGCAGCCAGGCCTGGGGGGGAGGGGGCTTTGGGCAGGACGCTTAGGCCCCGGTGATCCCAGGGTGTCTGTGTACCCGTAGGTAGCAGTGGGGCGGGCTCCCCACGCCCATGGCTCCTGGCTGGCAGCGCCCTAGGGCAGCTCAGAAAACGCCCATGTCTGGCCGTGTGGCCCTTTGCTGCAGGAGGGGGACTGAGAAACAGGATGGTGCCCAAGTGTTGGGTTTGGCTGCTTCCTTCCCCAGCCTCTGTGACTACAGGCTGCTCTTGCTCCAGTCGGGCCCCCAGCATAGAACAGAGGGGCTGGGGCTGCAGAGGGACAGTGGGAAGGCAGCAAACCCAACTGCTTCAGTCTCCAGTGTGGATCTAGAGACACTAGGGATGGGAAAGATTAACGGTGGAGGCTGGAGCAGCCCCTGTCCGTGGTGGGCCTGGAGGGGCCAGAGGCAGGGGCTGCTCTGGCTGGGCTGGAGCAGCCCCTGCCTATGGCATGGGTCCCCCCCCCACCACCACCACCACATTGGTTAATGGGTTAAACTTCACATTCAACTGGCTAAGCAGTTGAACAGGATTTTACATCCCTGCAATACAGAGAACCAGGAAATCCCATGACTGTCCGGTCCAGCTGTTTGCCTAGCTGTGTGTGACCAGGAAGAGGAGGCTGTTACATGCACAGTACAAAGATTTATAAGTTAATAATCACACGGCTTGTGTTGTGTTTTTATATGACTGGTTGAGGGCTTCTGACTGTTGGCCCAGTGTGTGTCTGTGACCCCCGGAGATGACCATCCAGTGAGTGGCTGACAAGGCAAAACACCTTCAGATCTGTAATAAAACCTCCGAGGTAGCCAGTGGCCTGAAGGACATGGCATTGCTAACGCCTCCATGGCTCTCAGAGGGACTGGCAGCCAATTTTTTACTCTGCAGGTTAACTACAAAGTTGGGAACTTCCCAGTGTAAACTGATAGGAGTTCCTAAACACCAGGTTGGTTTACACAGGACAAGCTGTGTGCCTGTTCCCGAGAGAGGGGCTCAGTGCGTGAAGATGCTGGGGGAAGAACTGGGGTTGATACAAAAACATATCGGAGTCTCATAAGCTTCTAGAATGGGATTTTTCCTGTGCTTTAGGAGCATGAATTACAATGAGGCCATGTGCATCAAAATCAGATGGGTGTCTGTCCAGCCCAGGGCTGCATGTGGATCTGTTTCTGCCGCCCTGGAGGTGACCAGAAACTGACTCTGCGGTGTGGACTAAGCATGGGCAAGGGCGGCCGATTCTGACCCTTTGGGGTGTGTCTGTGCAACCCCGGGCAGTGAGTGTCCCAGTCGGGGTCTCTGGATGCAGGTTAGGTGGCGCGTGCTAGAAATAGCTGTGTGGACACGGTGCTTTGGGGCTGCAGCCTGCACTGAAGCTCCGGCTCTTGAGCCACAGCAGGGGTGGCTCTGTCTCTACAGTATTTGCAAAGCACAGGTGAGTCAGCCGGGGTGGCAGGCTCGCTGCGGTGGCTGTGCAGATGGACGCTCAGACTGTTTACACTGCACAGCTGTTAGCGACAGGGCCGTGTCGACCTGCTAAAAGTGGAGGAAGTGCCCACGTGGCAGGACCGGCCCCTGCGGCCTCCCTCCGACCTTGGAATGAGCGGGAGGTGACTTACACAGAGTCAGTTCCCCGGGAATCATGGCTGAGTTGCTTCTCGCAGCGTTGCCAAGCCAGGCGTTGGAGAATTCACTCAAAATAAGAGGTCTCTGCTAGTCTTGTGTTCAGGTGGGCAGGGTGCTGCTAGGAGTTGCTGGCCATTCATGCTGTTTGCTGTACATCTCTCTACTTGCGTGGTTCTGTTTGCTGAAATGTTGCAAGACACTTGTACCCAGGGATCTGTTGTTAGTCTAGGGGGCGAGTTTTCATCCTGCACTGGTCAGGGCCTTGCTTTGGGATTCGAGCTGGGAGGAGCCCGCCAACATACCGTGTCATGCAGCTTTGTTTAGAAGCCGAGCTAACCGTTTTGCTGAATCGTGCCAGCCCCAGAATTGCTCATCCACCCTGTGTTCCAAGGACTGGTCATGAACAAGATATTTACTCAAAATGACTCACTAAAATTACTCCCCGGAGCGAGTAGAATTGTCAGCTGAAATGCTTTAGGAGAGGTTTCCCCTGTTTTCCTCTGTAGGACAGGAAGTGGACTTTCTGCCCCAGCAGTGGCAAGTTTGATGGCGAAGGAGCTGGTTTGGTAGGATTTGGAGTTCAGGTGTGTGCTGGGTTCATTTGAAAAAAAACCCAGCGGCTGATTGCTGGGCTGTGGCATGGTGCACAGGGATGGGATAAAGAATAGATTGGGACAGGGCCGTGGCTGTCAAGTTGTGACGTAGCGGGGGGTACCTTGCTGGTTGCTATGCTGGGCAGTGGGTTGTGAGTGACCTCCACTGGCTGCTGTCTGCAGCACGGCCCAGCAGGGCAGGGGGTGAGTCATTATGCAAGGGGGCTCCGAACCTGTCTGACCAGTGATCTCCCAGGGAGCAGAACAATGGGAAGAAGGGGAGTGGAGCCCTGGCTGGGGACAGGGCTGGAGGTGAGTGAGTTAGTTTCTGCCTGGGAGCGTAGAGGAGACAGCCTAGGGAAAGGGGCTGGGATTTAGGGGCCCAGGCTCCCCCATCTCAAGGGGGGGCTGAGGCATCCTAGTCCTGCCCTGTAACCGGATTACATCTGTGCTGTATCCTAGAGAAGCAATAAACTCCCTCTATTCTACTGGCTGGTGGAGTCTGTTTGTGCCATTACGGGGGTGCAGGAGACGGGAAAACCCCGACGCGCCGTCACACAAGTGCAGAGGGCATTCATGCACCTGCACCGTGAAGGCACGTACCCGGGTCCTCTGAGAGCGACTCACCTCCCAGAGTTTCTGTGTTGTGCCTGGGGAAGCGGCGCTTTCTCTAGTTACTTTTCAGTCTTATGCCAGCCCCAGTTGTGGTGCTGGTCATTTCTGGCTAATACTGACGATGGAAAGTCAACAGAGAGGCAGCGACCTTGGTTTGACAGACAGAATTTTTACAGTGTAATCTGGGCCTGCGCTGGGGGTAGCAGCCAGGGAAATTGCCTGGGACTCCGTGCAGAGGCAGTGTGGGGAGGGGGTATGCAGGGCATGTGCTCTTACCCCCTCCGATTTGCTGTTTGGCTCCTACTGAGCATGTGCCCATGAGCTGAGCATGCCCCGTAGCACTACCGAAGCCGGCTGCCCTCCCCCATCACTATTGGCAGGCCTGGGTCATTTCTTGCCCCGTGCTAACGGGGGCTCCCTGTGGCGAACTTATGGGCAGGGGGCTCCGTGAGCTGAAGGACTTGGGCTTTGGATTCACCCGGGGGGGGGGGGGGGGCTGCTCCTTAGATACTGTCCTAGCCCCAGGGAGCCTAACGCCAGCCCTGGCGGGAGCGGGAGCAATTTCTGTCTCATTGTCAGTAGCAAGTTCATGAAAAGCTTTCTAATTATCCAAGCAGCCAGTGCCCCGGGGGTGCTGCTGTGCCAGGGCGCTCCTGCAGGACTTCCAGGGCTGTGTCTTCAGTGACCCAACGGTATCCTGACTAGTTGTCCTTTGCGGGTGGGGGGCGTTGTTGTGCGTAAGTGTGGGTGGATGGAGGCAATGGGTTGGTGAGGGAGAGAACAAGGCAGGTTGGATCTTCAGATTATCATGTCCATGGATGGTCCTTTTTCATCGTGTCCATGGCCCAGTTTGGAAAACTCAGGCACGTAGGTGTTGCTGTGCCCAGCTTGCAATGCCTAACTGATTTAGGAGCCTAGGTCTCGTTTTCAAAAGTGATTTAGGTTCTGAAGTGCCTAAATCCCATTAACTATCAATGGAATTTTGGCTCCTACGTGCCTCAGTCCATATCAAAATGATATTTAGGCTCCTGACTCAGTGAGTGATCGCGGCAGTGAGCACGACCATGGTTAATACTTTTAAAAGTCTGGCCTTAACGCTGCCAGCCACAGGCCGATATGAATCGGGGGGGGGGGGGGGGGGGGAATCATAGTCATAGAACCCCAGGGCTGGCAAAGACCTCAGGAGTCATCGAGTCCAGCCCCCTGCCCAAAGCAGGACCAACCCCAACTCAATCAGCCCAGCCAGGGCTTGGTCAAGCTGGGACTGAAACACCTCTAGGAATGGAGATTCCACCCCCTCCCTAGGGAACCCGTCCCAGTGCTTCCCCACCCCCCTAGGGAAATAGTTTTTCCTAATTTCCAACCTAGGCCTCCCCCATTGTAATTTAAGACCATTGCTCCTTGTTCTGCCATCCCAATGGATGTCCTCTCCAGTGTCTTGGCTGCTAGCCAAGCTTTCAGCCAGCAGCAGATGTAATTCCAGTCTGTCTCTTTGTAGCACAGGTTTTGGAAAGGCAGTGCTGAGACTGACGAGCGTTGGGTGGGTTCCAGTCTGGGGGGAGGAGCGAGAGGCTGCCCAGGTGCTCTCTGTGCCAAGAAGCGGTGTTTAAAAAACCCAGGCCTGTGACTAGGTTATTGGTGGCAAGTAGAATGCAGAGAATGAGCCTGATCCTCCTTTGCTGCTGCTCAGAGCCCCAGAAACCTGCTCCCCCGGAACGGCTCTCCGAGCCCTGATGATTGTGCCTGCTCTGGAGCGTCTGCTGAAGAGCAAACATTGCCCTTCTTTCTACCTGCACGCAGCACATGGGGCGGGACCTGCCTTCGCCTGGCCGCGGAATGCAGCGCGCTGCTGGCCCTCGCTTGCCTGGCGCTGGCCCTCGCTTGCCTGGCGCTGGAGACTTGATTAGAATGCCAGGGTCCTAGGGTTGGTTAATTTCAGGTGCTGCTGCATATGAGCCTCCCGCACCCCTGCGGATGATTTAGAACAAGAGCTAACCCACGGGCTCCGGGAGCAGCACTCGCCAGCTGACATTGTATTCGTGGGTGGGGTTTCGGGTAACAGGTGCCTCCCGTGTTTGCTTTAGGGCATGGCTGGCTGCGATATGCAGGTGAGTTCTGTAAAGCGGGGGATGCCGTCAGAACTCACTGGGAGCCCAGCTGGGCTGGGGAGGGAAACGGTCCTTGTTTTGGGACAGAGAGTGGCTGTCCTGGTCGTTTGGTTCACTCAACACGTTCGTGAGTGGTTGAGGGGGGTGGTTGATGATTTATTGGCTGGGTCAGTGTTTGGGCTGCCCTCCAGTAATGGGTCTGGCCCTAAATTCCAGCCATCCCCGGGAAGAGAGGGCCCCGTTGACGCGGGATTGGCGTTGCGCTGTGGAGTGCACGTTGCGGTTCAGGTGGAAGGCCCACGCTTGCCTGTGAAAACTTTACTGAACTCTTACTGCAAAGACGCTTTGACTGTTCGCCAAGAACCTCTCTCTGCTGTCAAAGCCCAGGGAAAGGGGAGGAAGGCCTGGCCTTGATCCTGTTGGGACCTGCCCTCCTGTGTCAACTGTGTCACTTGTGGGCGGAGAGAGGGAGCCCGACACGGCAGCTCCGAGCCACGCCCTCAGCCTCCTGGGGTGTGCTGCCTGGTTCCCAGACCTGGCTTACTAGCCTGGCATGTGGGAACCCTTCCGTGGGACGGGGGAGAAGGCAGCGTTTTACGGGGCAGCGTCATACAATGAACATGTCTTCCCGGTTTTCCACTCTGGTGTCTGTGTTTCTGCCTTAATTTGCTTGGGACCTACGTTGCAAGGGACGAGCTCCGCTCCTTGATGGCGGGGGGGCGGGTGCCGGTCCGATTTTGTCGCAGAGGAGGAAAACTGGCCCTTTGTTTCATGTGCCAGACAGGGACTCAGGAGAGCTGGGTTTCGGGCGTGATCTGGCAGATCTCTTCTCTGGGCCTCAGCGAGTCTGTAAAACGGGGATCATGTTCCTTCCTTTCCTCCACCGCTTTGTCTTGCCTGTTGGGACTGAAAGGTCTGTGAGGCCAGGCTTGTTCCCCTCCCCTCCTCCGCCGCACAGGGGCTCGAGGGTGAATCTGCTAAGACTGGAAGACCCCCAGGCCCTGGGGTGCTGGCGGCCATCCAAGAGGCTGTGGTCACTAGTGAGAAGAGCCTGGGGACTGTCCTGGCTGTTGGCCACAGGGATGGATGGTGGGGGGCTGTAGGGGCAGGGGCTGGGAGACTGAACCCCTGAGACTCCCTCCTGGGGAGATCGCTGTGGGGACCTTCCAGCCCCCGTGGTCTCTGAAGTGTGAGACTGTGGCCTCCGCTCTGGCAGGCCGCTTGGCATGAGCGGGGTGGGAAGAAATCGCTGTGGCCCTGCTCTGACCCCTGTGCTCCTCCAAAGAGGCTTTATCCTGTTGATGTTAGAGGTTCAGATGTTGCCTGACCTGTTTGTCAGGCCCTTTCAGCAGACATCCTGCGCTCTCACTTGATTGACAGGGGAAGCCCCTTTGTGGACGGTCTTTGTTGTTGGTAACGCCCATTGAACTCAAATGCCCACAAAACACTCAGGGGAAAGCATCTCAGTGGCCAAGCTTTGAACCCTCCTCCTCCTGCCATGGCAGGGGCCGCACAATCCACACCCAGTGTCATTCAGCAAACCCAGCCGGGGCATTACTGGGCGGCTTAAGACACAAAAGCAGCAGAAGGGAAAAATGGGTCAGGGACAACGGTCCCTTTTATCTTTCCATGCAGGTGCAGAATAAATGTTCTTTATGTGCGCTGAGGCATGTGTGGATGTGCACCGCCAGTAGAAACACATGCTGCCGGCTGGGGGTGCTGTGAAAATCAGTCAGGTGGCATTTGAATCTCTCCTGCCCAAGCCCTCGGCACACAGGGAGCTGAGCAGGGGAAATCCTTGTCCTCCTTTATGCAGCATGAAGAGGCAAAAAGGGCCCCAAACCTGATTGTCCTCCCACCTTTGCAGGGCCCCTTCGAAGGGGGAGAGGACCCTGAATTCGTGCTGTTCCCAGAAGGGTTCTGTCAGATTTTGTAGCTCGGCTCTGCTGCTGTGGAGGTTAAGGACTGGCGGTAACGAAGGCTGAAATGAATTGCTCCTCTCTGACAGCGTGCTCCGTTGCTCATCCCGCAGCGCGTCTGGCTTGGTGCCTTTGCAATTACTCTGCTGGGCAGAGAAGTGGCTTTTGGAAAATAACTCGCCGCCTGGGGCTTGCACGCTGAGCAAACGTGAGGCACCAGACCTGATCTAAGCACTGAACGCCTGCCGGGGCGGGGGGGGGCCTGTTCTTATGGGGATGACGTCGCGCCCCAGAAGCTCCGGCCATGCCGCTAAGATGGACTCTGAAGAGCTGGGTTTCATTGGCCGCTTCAGGCTGCATGGGGAGCCCACCCTGAGCCCGGGCTGCAACATTGCAGTGGTGGTTCTGCGAGCTGCAGGATCAGGCAGGCAAGCTCCAAGGCGCACTTATTACCTGCTGTAATTCATGGTTTTTGTAAGTGCTCCACTTAGGAAGGAACAATCAGTCTCTCACACACCGATGGGAAGTGACTTTCTAGGAAGGAGTACGGCAGAAAGGGATCTAGGGGTCAGAGTGGACCACAAGCTAAATATGAGTCAACAGTGTGACGCTGTGGCAAAAAAAGCAAACATGATTCTGGGCTGCATTAACAGGTGTGTTGTGAGCAGGACACGAGGAGTCATTCTTCCGCTCTACTCTGCGCTGGTTAGGCCTCAGTTGGAGGATTGTGTCCAGTTCTGGGCACCGCATTTCAAGAAAGATGTGGAGAAACTGGAGAAGGTCCAGAGAAGAGCAACAAGAATGATTAAAGGTCTAGAGAACATGACCTACGAGGGAAAAGAACTGGGCTTGTTTAGTTTGGAAATGAGAAGACTGAGGGGACATGAGAGCAGTTTTCAGGTATCTAAAAGGGTGTCATAAGGAGGAGGGAGAAAAATTGTTCTCCTTGGCCTCTGATGACAGGACAAGAAGCAATGGGCTTAAACTGCAGCAAGGGAGGTTCAGGTTGGACATTAGGAAAAGCTTCCTACCAGTCAAGGTGGTTAAACACTGGAATAAGTTGCCTAGGGAGGTTGTGGAATCTCCATCTGTGGAGATATGTAAGAGCAGGTTGGATAGACACTTGTCGGGGTGGTCTAGACCGTACTGGGCCCTGCCATGAGGGCAGGGGGCCGGACTCGATGACCTCTCGAGGTCCCTTCCCGTGCTAGTGTTCCATGGTTCTGTGTTTAACCCGTGCTGGCCACGGCCCAGTGAGTTCCCTGCCAGAGGAAGGAGTAAGTGGCCACGTGTAGGACTTACCTCCTCCTCCCGTCTCGTGTGGGGCTGTAGATGCACAACTACCGCTTCCCCCAACCTCCCGGGGAACGGCACCAGTGCTAGGACGAGCCCAGGCCGCTGACTGGAGTCAGGAGAGAACAAGGTTCCTTTCCTAGCTTGGCCTTTGCTCACGGTGCACCTTGGCAAGGTCACGTCCCTGCCCTGTGCCTGTCTCCCATCTTGTTCTTTGTTTGCCGATAGATGCCCCGAAGAGCTGACCATGTGCTTGTACAAGGGTTAACTGGCAGGGGCTGGAGCACTCCCCGTCCACCCCGGGCAAGGCGCTGCTCCAGCCCTGTGTGGCCCGCCACCGGCAGGGGCTGCTGCAGTCGGCCGGAGCAATCCCTGTCTGGCGAGGCCGGCCCGGCCCCGCAGTGCAGGTTACGCACTGTGGCTCCCTGGGAGCGGCGCCAGCAGGGGCTGGCGGCTTCGCTGCGGGCTCTGCAGTGTAAAGCTACGCTCTGCACGTCCCTCACTTGCCCAGGGTTCCCTGCTTACGTTTTGGAGAGTAATTACTCCACCTTCGTGGAGAGTACAGGTGAAATAATGCTCTCCCGCTGCCTCGCCCTGGCCCCGTTTGGGCAAGAGCCAAAGACCCTGCCTGAAGATTCGGGTTTGCCGCCTCTGAGCGCACGGAGCCTGGTTCTCAACACCGAGCCGTTTGCTGGCCTTTCCCGGATGTGTATGCTTGGTGGGAAGGTGTCCCTGTCCCTGGACAGGCCACGTGGGGCCGTACCGCAATTCCATAGGAAGGAAACTTCCTGCTTCCAATCCCCTCAATGCAGTTTCACAACCAACAATTAAAAAAAGAAATGGAAAGTGTCCTGTGGTTTAAAACGTGTGTCCTTTCCTAGGGCATTAAGGAAGGGGCACTTCTGTGCCCCCACCCCACGATCAATGGGGGCAAATGGCTCCCAAGTCCATTCCCTCCCCCAGCCCCCACACTTCTGCCCAGTGGGAGCCAAGTTCTGTCCCGGGAGTTCGGGATTCTATTGTTTCCGGCAGGTGCTGCCGAGAACACAGTGTCTCTGCTTTCCGACCGGGGAGCTAGGGACCAGCTGCCCCTGTTCTGCAGGCGCCTGCTCGCTGTGGCCCAGTCCTGCCCTGCGCTGCTGGAGCCAGTTCGGCGAAAGGGCCGTCCCTCAGGGAATGGAGTTGGAGTGGGCTGCATTTTGCTGGCTGATTTCCAGGTCCCTGTTGCTCTGGGAGGCTTTTTGCACAGTATCCAGAGCTCTGAGTGCTGCGCTGGATTGCACTGCATATCCCTGATCCTCCAGCACCGAGCAGGGGAATCCGTCTGAGCGGGACTCGCTCCCGTTAACACGTTACGGGGACTCTTAAATCTCCACCCCTCCAGGGAAATGCCCCACACCCCTGTGTTTCTGTGGCCTCCTGCAGACAGAGCCAGGACCCCCAATGGTGCGGCTGGGGGGGGCTGCAGCTCCCCATTCACATTGCTGGCTGTTCCCCTTCGTTGGGAGCTGAGGGGGAAGTGCCCAGTTTGCTGCACCCCACACTCTGGCTGGGGGGGGGTGAAGGGGGCAAGTGAACTTGGACCTGCCCCAGCTGGGGGAAATGCCCCCCTCCCCCGACTGTGCCCGCTGGAGCTGCAGCGACCATGGGGAGGCGCTTCTCACCTGGCCCCAAGCTGCTGCAGTGAGAGGGGGCTGGGGGTGTCCTCTCTCCCTGGGGCGGCCTGCACCCCGAGGCCCTCTCCCTCCCCGCCCCACCCCAGAGCACTGACTGAAATGAAGAAAAACACAAATGAATTGAGGGTAAATCCAGTAGAAATGTGGCCTGACGAGCTGGGGCCTGGCAATGCGGGGGGGTATCTGCAGTGCACACGTGCAGTATGGACTCCGATTTCTCTGTGTGTCACAGCAGTGGGGGGGCAGGTCCCCGGGTGGGAATGGTCCAAGCTCCGTTGGCTCTGCAGGGCTGTGACGAGTAACCTCAGCAAGGGACCTGCCGGGGTGATGCTAAATTCCCACCGAAGAGCCTCGCAGCTTGTATCCTCGCGGCAGAGGCCGGCTGCTCTTCCCAGCAAGAGGCTTGTTTTCCTCCGGGGAGGGGAGGTTAGTTCTTCTCGTGGAGGTGCCAGTGCCCGGGGAGAGGCTGAGGGATTTGGGTCTGTTTAGTCTGCAGAAGAAAAGAGAGGGGGGGTTGATAGCAGCCTGCAACTTCCTGAAGGGGGTTCCAAAGAGGATGGAGAGAGGCTGTTCTCAGTGGGGGCAGAACAAGGAGCAATGGGCTCAAGTTGTGGTGGGAGAGGTCCAGGTTGGATATTAGGAAAAACTATTTCACTAGGCGGGTGGGGAAGCACTGGGCTGGGTTCCCTAGGGAGGGGTGGAATCTCCATCCCTAGGGGTGTTTAAGTCTCGGCTTGACAAATCATAGAATCATAGGACTGGAAGGGACCTCAAGAGGTCATCGAGTCCAGCCCCCCGCCCTCAAGGCAGGACCAAGCTCCGTCTACACCATCCCTGACAGGGTTGGTGACCAAGCCCTGGCTGGGTTGATTTAGTTGGGATTGGTCCTGCCTAGAGCAGGGGGCTGGACTTGATGACCTTCTGGGGTCTCTTCCAGCTCTATGATACTATGAGAGCAGCCTCCCCTTGGCTGGATCCAGCTGTGCTCTCCAGCTGCAGACAGTTTGTGGCCCGGGGTTGTGATTCTGGCTTTGGGGCAGAGCTAGACCATCCTGCAGCCGCCTTGGGGCAGGAGAGCAGAGCGGACGCTGGGGTTGGAAAATCCCATTTAATTGGCTAACCAGTGAATGGTAATGTTTAACCAATAAAGCGGGGGGGGGGGGGGAATCTCTGTTTGCGGCAGGCAGGGAGCTACTCCAGCCCCCCTCAGTTAAGGGAACCGGTTAGCCTCCCCCATTAAGGGTTACCCAGTTAACCATTCGCATCTCTAGTGGACAAAGCCCTAGGCCAGAGGTGGGGAGCCTCAGGCCCGGGGGCTGGACATGGTGTTGGGGGGCCCACGGCTCTGGTGTGCGAGGGGCAGGGGGGTCTCTCTGTGTCTCAGGCAGGGACCACGCCGGGGAGGTTTGGTTTTTCCTTTTTGCTTCTCATTTGTGTGCGGCCCCCGACCCCAAACAGGTTCCCCGCCCCGCCCTAAAACCCCCGCAAGGACCAGTCCGTGCTGGCCTCGGGGGCTCGGAATGGCCACTGTGGCCATGGAGCCGCCCTCTCCCCGCACTGTTCCGGTGCAGCGCACTCGTCCCGTCTCCCCGGTGGCAGGAATCATGCCCGGTGCTTCTGGCATGGAATCGGAGCGGCAGCTGGCACCTGGGAGCAGCCCCTGTACTAAGGCTGGAGCTTCAGCGGCTCCTTCCTCCGCACCCGCCTTGCTCTGAACGGGAGCAGCTGCTAGAGGGCGGGATGAGTAAACAGGCAACAGCTGTTGGAAGGCGGGAGGGGAGGTGGAAGTAAATGAGAAAACAAGCGAGAGGCTGGTACTTGGGTCCCCCTCAGTGCCAGGGTGGGGAGGGTCACCCCTAGGAGGTGGAGCCAGCGGTGCCGTTTCAGATTGGGGGGGCATTGGCAGGTAGGGGAGCCCTAACCCGCCGTGGAGCTCATCTTAGCAGGGGTCCTGGATGGGGCCTTTCCAAATTCATGGCCATGCAACGCACATCACAGACGGTGACATCTGGGCTCCCCTGGAAGTCTGGTCTCTGTGCGCCTGGCCCTGTACAGGGTTCACAGCGGGACCAGTATTTCTCAAATGGGGGTCCTGACCCAACAGGGAGGTGCGGGGGCGGGGGGGAGTTCTATTGGGGATATTGCTAGTAGGGGTGCAAAATCCCGTTGAATCGGTTAACTGGTTACACACGCTCATCCCCCGTTGCCTGCGGAGCGGGGCGGCTGGAGAGCTGCGGCTGTGGGCCAGGAGCCCAGCTCTCATGGCAGAGCCAGCGCCAGCAGCCGTGTAGACGGAAGGGTGGAATACGTCCCATGCCACCCTCCCCCGTGCCACCGCCGGCAGAGCTGTGCGGCTCCAGAGCGGTGACGGAAGGCCCCGTTCGCAGGGTGGGTTTGCCTAAACCAGCTCATCTTCTGGGTCATCCGAGCATTAGAAGCGTTAATCGGCTTCTCCCTCCGCCCGCGGCTTTAGTTGTGGGAGCATTTAGGGGCGAGAGATTTAAGCATCTGGCTGCTGTAAATGGGAAATCGGTTACCCAGCCAGCGAACAGCAGCGCAGCACAGAACTAGTCCTCCTCCCCTCCCCGGGTCAGCAGCATCGGCTCACGCCCCAGGCTTGAACTTGGGGCGGGATTTGTCACTGGCCAGCCTGCGCGAAGGGGAAAGGAAAAGGGGGCTCTCGGTGGCTGGTCCCTTCCCCTGCTCTCTCCGAAATGGAAGCTCACACTTGGAGAGGTAACCTGGTCTGCCTCTCGGCAGGTGTCTGAGCAGCTACTGGCATCGTAGAATCCTAGAGCACTGGAACTGGAAGGGCCCTCGAGAGGCCATCGAGTCCAGTCCCCTGCCTCACGGCAGGACCAAGCACCATCTAGATCGTCCCCCACAGCTGTGTCCAACCTGCTCTTCAACATCTCCAGCGATGGGGATTCCACAACCCCCCTAGGCAATTTATTCCAGTGTTTAACCCCCTGACAGGCAGGAAGTTTTTCCTAATGTCCAACCTAAACCTCCCTTGCTGCAGTTTAAGCCCATTGCTGCTTGTCCTGCCCTCAGAGGCCAAGGGGAACAATTTTTCTCCTTCCTCCTTGTAACACCCTTGTAGATACCTGAAAACTGCCATCGTGTCCCCCCCTCAGTCTTCTCCTTCCAAACCAAACAAGCCCAGTTTTTTCCGCCTCCCCTCAGGAAGTGGGTTTTGCCCACAAACCTCGTGATGCTCTGTGTATTGGTGTTGGTCTCTAAGGTGCTGCAGGACGACGCGTTCGTGTAGCTTGAGATTTAATCGTTTGCGTTGCTCGTCTCTGGAGAGCCCTGACCTTGGCGGGGGCCTGCAATAAACCTTTAAGGTGACTAGGGGGTTTTTGGGGGGAGCTCAGCCTGAGGCATCTAAAACAGCCCTGGATTTTTCCCCAGAGGCCGTGTGCTGAGCACGTCCGGTCGGGCCCCTTAGACACGTGCCAAGCCGGGCACATCTGCCCCTCAGGCCTTGGTGCTGCTCAGTGTTTGGTCCTTGTCAGTGTGGGGGTCAGGGAGCAGCAGGGAGAAGAGCCACGTGGCCGGGGCAGGCACCAGGCCATCTCGTGGCCCATCCAGGGCCCTCATTCGTTCCCATTGTGCAAACCTCAGGCGCTTCCAGCCCAGCTGCTCCCATCTCCGGAGGCGCTCGAGCGGTGGGGCGGATGGAAGCGGCAGGCGCTGCCCCATAGCAGCCCCCGATGGGAGCTTGTGTCTGGGGGCACGTTGCTGGGTTCAGAGCGGTGACTCACCCTGGCAAACGGCTGTGGGACATCCCAGGCAGAGCAGCGCTGGGCCTCGTGGCTCCGGCTCCTTCAGCCTCTGGGAGCAGCAAGTTAGCCCAGCTCCTTGGGGCGGGGCTCTGGAAACGCCATCCTTCCTGTCCGCGCTGTGCAGGGAGCCAGGGGACTTGCTTGACTGTCCCTTGCAACCCAGGGTCACTGAGGTTCTCCCGCCTCCCAGAGCCGGGCCAGCCAGGAGCCTCCGCCGCTGAGTGAACGCTGCTGGTTCCCGTTCCTGGCTCTTGCCCGGGGTGCAGCTCAGGAGCTGACTGGGGGGAGAGCCCAGGGGGCCTCGTGCGCCTGAGGCCCGAGAGCGGCTATGCAGTGAGCTCGGTTGCCCCAGGGGCTCGGGGGGGGGGGGGGCGGAATCTGCACTGCTGTGGGTGGCGTCGTGCAGCTGATCGGGTTTTTTCCTCCCCTGCAGCCCCGCTCTGTGCGCAGGGGAGGGGCAGGAGCGACTGGGCCCAGGGCGTGCTCCATAGAGCACCCTGAGCGGCTTTCGGCCGGGGGCAGAGCAATGCGCTGGCTGTGCCAGGCCCTGGCCTGGCCAGAGACGCGGCGGGTGGCAAGGGAGGCTGGCGCTGGTTTAGTTGGCTGGAGGCTCTCGTCGGGTGGCAGCTTCCAAAGACGTTTCCCCAACACTCTCGCCTTTGCTGCTTGGTCTCCAGCAGGCCAGGGGTTTCCCGCCTCTGCTTCGGTCCAGGGCATGGCTCTTGTCTCCCCCCAGTCTCCCGATGCAGAAGCTGTTAGCCCTGCCGTTGACTCCCAGGTCGTTCACCCGGACGAGAGCCCCGCCCTGCTCCCGGAGAGGTGCCAGGAGGAGAGACGGGCCGGAGAGCTTGCCTTGGTCAACCCCATTCATTCCTTAAGCCTCCCGGAGCAGGGGGAACGCCCTGGCGCTCGACCGGCAAGAGGCAGAGCCTGACTAAACCCGGCCTGGCGTCTTCCCGAGGCGGCCTGGCCTTTCAGAGCAGCGTCCATCGTCCAGCAGCGCGGACGAGGCGGGAACCTGCTGAGGCACCAGAGCCAGGGAGTCCTGCGGGGGGGCTCCCTGGCGTCGCCCCCATGACGTGGGCTCTCCAGAGGGAGGGGACAGAGGCGAACTAGCCTCCAGGGCTTCCTGGGTTTGTTTTCGGGTCGCTGAGCAGGACTGCGGCCTGGGAGGAAGCATCCGGCCCGGGGGCTCGGTGCGGCTGAGGGGAGCAGTGGGGACCCTGCAAACAGCCTGCTCCCAGGCGCCTGCAATCAGACGATGGAGATGGAGAAAGTCTTCGTGCCGGTCAGCCAGGCCAGCCCACAGCAGCGCTCCGGGCCAGGGCTTCGCTATTCTGGGCTCTGCGGGCCCTGGAGCTCTGCAGCCCGCCTGGGATTCCCAAAGGGGCCTGCACCTCCGTGTGAGAGACGGTAGGGGACCACCTCTGGAAAGAGGCTGCAGCCCCTTGCCCTAGTGCTTTGTCCAGCCCGTTCCAAACGCAGTGGGCCTCCGCTAGCGTCTTGTGTCCCGTTCTGGGCCCCGCGGTTTAGGAGAGATGTGGAGAGATCGGAGAAGGTCCGGAGAAGAGCAACACAAATGCTGGAAGGTTTGGAAGCCCTGAGCTGTGAGGGGAGGCGGACAGAACTGGGCTTGTTCAGTTTAGAAAGGAGAAGACTGAGAGGGGACGCAAGAGCAGTTTTCAAGTGTCTCAAAGGGTGTCACAAGGGGGAGGGAGAAAAATTGCTCCCCTTGGCCTCTAGTGACAGGACAAGAAGCAATGGGCTTAAACTGCAGCAAGGGAGGTTCAGGTTGGACATTAGGGAAAAGTTCCTGCCTATCAGGGGGGTTACACACTGGAATCAATTGCCCAGGGGGCTGTGGAATCCCCATCCCTGGAGATGTTGAAGAGCAGGTTGGATCATCCTGCCAGGGATGCTCAGATGGTGCCGGGTCTGGGCAGGGCACTGGACTTGCTGCGCTCTCGGGTCCCGCCCAGTGTTCTAGGATTCTCCGAAGGTAAAGCCGGTGCTGTCTTAGCCTCTGGTGAAGGGTGCCCAGGGAACGCGCACAGCTGCCTTCTGAGGGTGTGGGCACACTTCTTGCAGCTGCAACTGCCTGGAAATGTCCTGGTGCCCCTTTGGGGCCATTCCCCTCGAGCTCAGGTCTGGGACTGCCAGCGTTCTGCTGCAGCCAAGCCCCTGGGCTGTCCATGCTGGAGGCAGCCTGGCTGCCTTTCACGTCTTCCCACCTCCTGTGGAGCCTGCCTCTGTGCTGAGCTACGCAGGAGGCTGCCGGGCCCCGGGAACGGCCTTATTCCTCCCCGGTAGTAGCGTTTTGCCTCCTTCTGTGCTCCAGTGCTCACGGGCCCCTGGAGGCCTCTGCCTGCCCGTCGGCACCCCCAGCCCTGCATGCTCTTGATTACATTGGTGGGGTGGCGTTCGCGTGGCGTGTGCTCTCGGGTCAGCGATACGCAGCCTAGCGAGGGGCCGCCCCTGCGGCCTCCATCTCAGTGGCCACAAGCGCGTCGGAGCCGAGCCGGTCTCCCGGGCTGGGGCCGTTTGGCTCCCTGCGCTTGCGCACCGAGAGTTTGCGGGATGGGCCCTTTGGAAGCCGAGGGAGTCCAGCTCTCCCCGTCAGCGCTGTGTGTAGTCAGCACGCCCCTCGCTTCACGTGCCTCCCGCACCCCCGGCCCACGCTGCGTCCCAGGCCCCTCAGCCCCTCCGCTAACGCACAGCGAGTGGCCCCGCAGCACGCTCTCCCGAGAAGGGGGCGGTGCCCACAAAGGCTCCTGGCCCGTCGACACGTCTGGCTGGTCTCCAAGGTGGTTGTTTAGGTTTCTTTCGGCTACAGACTGTGACGTAGTGGGGGTACCTGGCTGGTTCTATGCTGCTGGCTCTGGGGTAACCCCCACTGGCTGCCGTGGGTACCACGACCCAGCAAAACAGGATGAGTCACTATGCAAACCAGTATGGCCAGACACCCCCCATGGAGAGGAACAAAGGAAGGTGGATACTGCCCTGGCTGGGGGGCAGGGCTGGAAGAGGGTTAGTTAGTTGCTGTCTGTGAGCATGGAGGAGACCCTAGGGAGAGGGGCTGGAGTTTAGGGGCCCAGTCTCCCCCATCTCAAGGGGGCCTGAGGCATCCTAGCCCAGCTCTGTGACCAGATTCCATCTGTGCTGTGCTGTATCCTGGAGAGGCAATAAACTTCCTCTATTCCACCGGCTGGTGCAGTCTGTTTGTGCCATTTCGGGGTGCAGGAGACGGGGACCCCCAACGCGCCGTCACACAGACGAACACGGCTCCCCTCCATTATTACCCTAGGGAAGGGCAGCCCTGCGCCGCTTCACAACAATTGCCCATGCTGGGCGGGAGCTTTGGCCTGGCTCTCCGGCTCCGGAGTCACAAGATGACCCCTGTGAAATATCACAGAACTGCTGGGCAGGTCACAGCAACACCCAACTGCCCCCGTGCAAGACAGAGCTAGAGAGACCGACCTTTGTAAAGCACATTGAGAGCCCTGGAGAACGGAGCTGGGCGAGGGCGAGGGGGGATGTTGCTAAACAGGTCGGAAAATTGCCATGAAATATGCAACTGTCTCGAGAACGCCGAGTCAGAGCCTGTAGAACGGTGGTGTGGCCCCTCCAGAACGCTCACCCCTCTCTACACATCCGCAGCAGCAGCAGAACGTTCTCGACTTCTCCTGAAGTTTTCCATGAGCGTGGCAAAACAACTAATCTTTTGAATACACAGAACAAGTGACCTTCCATAGCTTCTCAGCTGTTGTTTCTTCCAGGGTTTGTTCCATACCCTGCTCAAAAAAAAGCGAGGCTCAAACTTCTTATCGCTTCTTGGCAAAGCTTTGCCCCCCCCCCCCACTTTGAACACAAGCCAAGGTCGCAGTTTCTCTCCTTGCTTATGTACCTCCCGCCTCGGTGGTGGTAGCTAGTCTAGGAACAAGTGTTTATTCAGGGAGTCAGGGCCTTCTCAGCTAACTGGAGCAGTAGCCCGGCTGGCTGTACATCTGGGCTGTGTCTAGACTGGCAAGTTTTTCCACAAAAGCAGCTGCTTTTGCAGAAAAACTTGCCAGCTGCCTACACTGGCCGCTTGAATTTCCGCAAGAACACTGACGATCTCATGTAAGATTGTCAGTGTTCTTGCAGAAATGCTATGCTGCTCCCATTCGGGCAAAAGCCCTCTTGCGCAAATGCTTTTGCACAAAAGGGCCAGTGTAGACAACGGGGTATTGTTTTGCGCAAAAAAGCCCCTATGGCGAAAATGGCGATCGGGGCTTTCTTGCGCAAAACCGTGTCTAGATTGGCACGGATGCTTTTCCGCAAAAAGTGCTTTTGCGGAAAAGCGTCCGTGCCAATCTAGACGCTCTTTTCCGGAAATGCTTTTAACGGAAAACTTTTCCGTTAAAAGCATTTGTGGAAAATCATGCCAGTTTAGATCCTGCCAGTTTAGACGTAGCCCTCGTGTCTTTCATTTCAATATCACCAGCAGTGGCTTTTAATGGCCCCCGTCAGCTTCTCACTATCCACTTAGGATTCTTCCCACTCTGTTTTCAGAGTGGCTTAAATTTGGGGTCCGGACTAGGTGGCTGCATATGCGGGCTGCTGTGTTCCTTCGGCTTTGTCTACTAGGGATGTGATCGCGTAACCGTTTAACTGGCTCGTGCCTCTCGGTTCCTGGAATGGTTACACACAGACCGAGGTGGTCCGCAGCAGCAGCCCCTGTCCATGGGCGGTCTGAGCTCCCCACGGACAGGGGCTGCTGCTGTGGAGCAGGCTCTGTCTGTGGGGAGCTCGGGCACCCCATAGAGAAGGGCTACAGCTGCCCTGCACTGCTGCCTCTGAGCACGGGACGGCAGGCAGCTGGTCTGAGCAGGCAGCTGGTTTTTTAACTTGCTCCCCTTGCAGACCAGCTCCCACCTGGCACCCTGCGCTGCTGCCTCTGATCCAGTGGGAGTGGAGCTGGGTGCGCACTGGCTGCCAGCCCCACCCCTGGGGACTATCGAATAGTCGTTTAGTGGTTACACGACGATTCCGTTACCCGATATCGAACGTGCCGGTATCAGAGCCTGCAATGCAGGGTGGGAGTGGGGCAGCAGGCAGGAGCCAGTACGTGGCGGGAGCTGATTTATAGCCGGCTCTGGTGTGCCCCGGCTCCTGGGGAGCTGGCTGCCACCCCGCGCTGCTGGCTCTGCAGCATAAAGCCTGGGGCGGCCGTGAAGTGCAGAATTCTGGCCTCAGAGCAGGGTCTGAGCAGTAAAACAGCCCGAGGGCTGCGCCTTGGACAATGTGGAGAACAAGCAGCTGACCCGTTGCCTGTGAATGGAGCGCTGAGCGCGGGAGGGGAGGGGGGAGAGCACCCTCAAAGGCTGGATCGTACTGTGCCCGAGGGGGAGCAAATGCAGGCAGCACTGGCAGGGCCAGACGACCCCCCCTCCCGCGCGGAGAGCTGCCCGCCTCGGCCAGTCAGAGACGTGAGAGGCCAGAAGAGCGTTGGTGAAGCAAAATCCGACCCCGTTCTGTCTGCTTCCTTCTGCCTTGCCTGGTCTTCACGGGTCGTCCCTTTTTACCATTGCTGATGGCTCGGGGCCTCACGAGCTGGCAGTGGGCCGGGCCGCCGAGGCCTGCGCCCGGGCTCCTGAAATGGGGCGTTTCCAGAGGTCTGAGTTCTGGCTTCTGTGCGGCTCTTTCAGTGTCATGTATTCAGGCTGAATTGGCATGTGAAGTCCCACGCGAGGGGCCAGTTTGGTGGCAGTCTCCTGGGCTGAAGCGTGGCTTGCTGGGGAGCGTCCGTGGCACAGTCGGACGGTGTTAACTCCGTGTCCGTCGCATCTGGCAGGCTTGGCAAATCGCAGCCCCCGCCAGAGTCCAGGTGCCATCTTGGTTTCCACTTCCCCTTCGCCGCAGGCCCTCGCTAATCTCACCAAGTCCCCACAGCGTGCAGCCTGCTGCCAGTGGGAACGGGACACGCCCCAGCCCAGCGGTGGCTCCCCCTTCGCAGCCCCTCATGGCCCGGCCGACCTGGGGCCTGCGCTGCTTGGCGTGGCCGGGGTGGTGGCAGCCGTGCGGACCCAGGACCGTGCCGGGGGGGAAACGTCTGACTGGACCTCGTCCTGCGGGAGCCCGAGCCGGGCGGGTGGGCAGGTCAGAGAGACTTGCCGGGCCGCTCCCTGCAGATTAGCAAAGTTTGCTCAGGCAAGCGCCAGGCAGGGATGAAAAGGGACCTGCGGCCAAGGACACGGAGGTGCCCTATTTAGCAGAGCAGGCCGAGCGCACAATGGGGAGCGAGGGAGCGTCTCGCGCAGGTGCCAAGGGGAGAAGAAACGCTGCTGGCGCGGCGCCCAGGCCAGTCTGACAGGGATGGGAACCGGGGAGAGTGTGTCACGCCGATCGCTTGTGCCCTGCTTGCTCCGGCTGCGCCCCTCCCGCCCCGTTACCCCGAAGCAACTCGCATGCGCAGGCCTGTCCTGGTCCACTCCTCAGCCCGGGCCGCTCCACAAGGGCGTCCTGGGACACTTGTGCCTTGTTCTCGTGCGATGGCCAAGGGGACTTGTGCTGCTCTCGGGGGCGATCCCGGGGGGCTGGGCTGCCCGCGGAGGCAGGAGAGCAGCCCTGGGAAGCAGGGCAGCCCCTCGAGGGTTTTCCCCACGCGCCTGCTGAGCTGCAGATCCATTTCCCGCAGTGGTTTTTAAGCAGGTGCCTGGAGTGGAGACCCAGCGGGCTGGCCAGTGACTCAGGTCTTCGCAGTCAGTTGTAAGGCCAGGAAGGGGGGTCCCCCCCCCCTCCAGCACGGTGCCTCGACTTCCCGGCACGGAGCGGGGGTGCGCCCCTCTCGGCTTTTCCTGGAGGAAAACCACGTCTCTCTGAAACCCCTCTCTGGGGCAGGCCGGGTTTTTGGCGCCCCAGGGACTGTGCTCAGGAGGCTGGCATGCCTCCCCTCGCGCCTGTTCTAGGTCTGGCGCTCTGCCACCGCCATCCGCCCTGCTCCCACACTTTGCCTCTTTCAGGGCGAGGTCGTGAGCTTTCCTCCTTCCCCGGCCTCTCCAGCGTGCTTGAGAAGCCCCCGTCCCGTCCCCTGACTGGGTTTGTCTCCGTGGGCCTGGGCGGCGCTAGCCAAGCTGCCGAGAGCTGGCACCGCGGCAGCCTCGGAAAACAAAAGTAAGAGAGTCTAGGCCCGAGTCCCAGCCAGACTCCACTTCCCAGCAGGCGGAAGGGCCTGGAATCCCCGTCGGAGACCAGCGCCCGAGCAGTGCCGGCTGGGATTCCCTGGGAACAATGGCAGGATGTGGGGCTCTGCGGTTACTGCACCCGCTCGCCGCCTTTTTACTTCCTAACGCCTCCCTGGCCAAGGCCCGTCTCCAGAGCGGGAGGCAGCTTCCTCTCCTCCCGGGCAGGCAGGGCTGGGCCCCCGAGGGCGTCGCCGGGAGCTGCCCGCCGGGCGCCTCTGGGCTGCAGGTCCAGCGCCCGTCAGGACGTGAGGGGCCGGCCGTGCAGCGGGGCCGGCAGGGCTGAGGAGACTCATGGAGGCGCTGCAAGGGACTGGTTCCCAGGACCGTGGGGGTTGCGTAGTCCAGCCCTCTGCCGAGAAGCCGGAGTGACTGATAAAACCCTCCCAGGCACATGGCTCCCCAGCCTGCCCGCCCCACCCGCCTCTCTGCCGTCGCCCGGCTGCGGGCAGCTTTCCCCTGCGCGGTGCCGGTCGGAGGGAGCCGGGTTCGTCCGGATCCGCGGAGACAGTCCTGAGTCCCGAGGCGCTTTGGAGCCTCACGGCTTTGTCCGGGCAGAAACTTCCGTGGGCAAAACCCAGGCCCTGCTCCCACCCCCGTTGCCCCCTCGCCCGAAGGCCCCTCCCCGAGCAGCGGGAGGCGGGGGGTTACTGGGAGGCTTGGCGTGGGTGACAGGAGGGGTTGGTCCCCCCCCCCAAGCTCCCCCTGGGTGGCAGGAAGCGGAGCCCCACACCAGACTCCCGGGTGATTCCCCAGCTGCCCTGGGGCCGGCCCATAGGAAGGCTGAGGCAGCCGCCATGGGGCCTGGGGTACCTGCCGCGAACTGTCCTCTGGGCGGGACGCCTGTGGCTGCCCGTGCGTGCAGACGCCCTGTCCCTTTGCAGGGCTCCTGTGGCGCCCAGCCCCCTCTCCAGGACTTATCGCTGGGCCTATCGACGGCTCCCATTGTGCTGGCTGCACAAAGCCCCAGCCAGGGACGGGGTGTGCTTACAACAATGGCAGCCGCAGAACAAAGACATCGAGGCTTGCATTGTCACGGGCTCGTTACCGTCCCCGCCGTTGCCATGGACACGTGAATTCCGTTTCCCACCCTCCCGCTCTCTGGGCTGCAGGCCTCCTGCGCGGTGGGTCACGGCCTGGACCACTGGCGGCAGCAGGTCTGAACGGGACCCCGAGTGCACAGAGCCCGTGGCATGGGAGAGCCCCCACTCGCTCAGACCGGCCCAGGGTGTCGAGTGGCTCTGGCGGGGGGCGATGGGGCTGCGGGAGTGTGCTGGATCCGCTGTAGGCCCCTGGGTTTGTCCTGTGTGCCTGGGGTAGTCAGACCGGTGGCATCGCAGCCCCGGTGCCTGCACGTCCTCGAGTCTCTACCCCCTTCCAGTGGCCTTCTGGACTCTGCACCTGCTGCGACAGTGCCCTGGGCCCGAGAAGGGGCTGCAAGGTGGTGCCCATTTCTAGCCCCCGGGCTCCTTGGGCCTGAAGGGCAGTGGGGCTGGTGACGTTCCTGGTCGCCCGCTTGCCCCGTGTGCTTGCCCTCCGCTTCTGTTTGGCCCGTGAGCTCTTCAGGGCCGTCAGCAGCTCTCTGTCCGCACAAGGCCGCGCACAGCACGGGCACTGCTGGAAACCCGGAGCTGAGAACTGGAAATGAGTCAGCCTAGGGGATAGGACATTCGTCTGGGGACCCTCGAGTGGTGGGTTCGAGTACCGCACCCCCTCCCCCCAACCTTGGTAGCAAAGAAATAGTTCCACTGCCAGATGCCCTAGAAGAGCCATCAGCCTGGGCAGCCCTGGCATCTGGGTACTCGGGGAACTCCTCTTACCCCTCCACTGACCTGTGGGGGAGCCACTTTCGCTCCAGCCTCACCCTCTGTTCTGAAGCAGACTTCCCAGGCTCAAGCCGTGTCTGATTACACAGCTAAGTCAGTCCAGGCTCGGTTCACAGGCGGCCACGGCCTGGTCACTGCAGTTTTTTCACGTCCACGTCGCCCTGCTCCTGGTGGTGGCGTGAGTCCTCCCCAGCAGAGCTCGCGCTGACTTAAGAGGGCGGTGGTGAGGGGGGAGGCTGAGGCTCTGGATGGCCGCTTGGCTCCAGCTGTCAGGGCTGCTGGGGCTCCCAGCCGGGACGTTCCCTCCTGCCCTCCCCTGCTTAGTTTCAGAACCGGGACACTACTAGTGTGAAATTCTCTTCTTGTCAATTTCACAGCTCCAGCTGGCAGCCAACCGGGGAGGTAAGTAACCTGCTGTCTTCGCAGGTGCTGCAGCACCTGGACCTGGGGTGGTTTCAGGGGGCCCTTGACCAAGCGGGGCCAACATGAGACTTGCTGAGACCTGAGGACGGTTAGAGAAGCACAGGGCGGAGGTGGGTTCGCTAGCTCAGTGCAGCATGTGTGTTTCAGTGGCAGGAGGAACCGTCGCACACACGCTTGTGTAGCCAGGCCGCTGGCAGCTGCCTGACGTTGACTGAACTTTGTGGCCTAGACGTGCTGTAGCTGTGCTGGAATGACCAATGGCCTTGAGTCTGAAGCAAAATGCCCCTTGAGAATCAGTGATGGTCACCGGGTGGGTTCTGGGGTGTTGGAGACAATGCAGGGGAAGGAAAATCTTGTATTGGAACAGGTTGTGTTGCTGCCAGAGCCGAGCTGCGCACACCTTCCTTTCGGGGCTGGAAAAGCTACCAGCAGTCTGGAGCTACGTCCGGGGTGGAACAGACCCATCAGCACTCGGCACGTCTTCGGCAGGGCCAATCCAGGTGAAGTGGCTGCTATTAACGAGCACTTCTGCCAGGCTCGAGAGCTGCGATGCTCTCACTACATTCCCCCGGCCTCAGGGGAGCTCATCTCTCTCCCCAGCAGAAATTGGTCCAGGACGAGAGATGAACTCCCCCACCTTGTCCCCCTTGAAAGTCAGCGCAGGACTCCTGCCCTGGATCTTGGCTGCTGGCTTACACTAGTCTTCGAGTCATCCAGATGCACCTGCTGTCCACCCTCAGGGCTTGTCTATGGAAGCAGCTACCAGCCACCGGGCAGTGAAATTCTATTTCTGTGCCTGGCTTGGCTGAGCCAGGACTGCTCTGCTTCTCTGTGGCCGAAAGGGCCCAGCTGCTAAGCCCTGGATCTTTACATCCAAAATGCACAGAACTCTTCCCATGCGGCGTGGGCTCGTGATGAGACTAACACCGCTGGTCATAGCTGAAATGGGTGCGATCGTTTGGTCCCGTGCAGCCTTGCTCTTCGCTCCTCTTGTGTTTTTCAAGCTGCTCCATGCGCAGGACTGACCCGCGTGGCTGACCGGGATGGAGAGCAGATTGGCGCCGAGATCTAGCTGTATCCAGCTCCTGCCAAACTTCCCTGCGCTTCCCAAAGTGTGACCCCTCCCCCCCCAGCCAAGCCCCGCTCACAGCAGGTTTGCTGTCCAGTTCGTGTCCACATCCCACCGGCGTCCTTCAGGGACGTGACGGTGACGGTGCCTGCGGCGTTGGGAAGCGACGGGCCCGGTACAGGATTCAGATCTCAGGGACTGTAAAAAATGAACCCAGCCCACACTCCTGGGCAGCCTGTGTCCAGTGGCTGGAGCGGGAGACTCATTTCACCTGTAAATCCTCAGAGGCAGGACACTACACGCCCCGGGATCTGATTGCAGATGAGGTGGAGAGGGCTGGATTCAGTTCTGGACTCTGCGAGACTTACCCTTCTCTAGGTCTCAAGTTTTCCATCCGTAGCAATGGCAATACCTGCAGGTGGGCCGGGAGTTAGGGCAGGTCTTCTCATGGCTGGGTCGATGGGCAGCGATCCATCCAGCAGGGGTCGATTTATCCTGGCTAGTGTAGATGCGCTAAATCAACTGCCGAGTGCTTTACTGTCAACTCGGTACTTCTCCAAAACAAGACGAGTAAGCGGAGTTGACAGGAGGGCGTCAGCTGTTGGCCTGCTGTGGTGAAGATACTAAGCAGACCCGGGTACTTCACCTTCCGCCACGGTACTTCCCCTAGCTGGAGTTGCGTAACGCAGGTTGCTGGCCAGGTGTCTCTATGGTGCCGAGACGAAAAGCCCTACGGAAGGGCACGGGTATGGCTTGATCCTGAGCCATTGAACACCAGCTGTGTCCCTCCCTGCAGTGACCCCCTTTCTGTGCACACACGGGCCTTAGCCCTCCCGCTCCCCGTGCCCAGGAGCGCTCCGTGTGCCAGTAGGTGAGGAAAACGAACCGCCAGGGAGCGCAGAGCAGCCCTGGGTGCAGCCAGTTGGTTGTTTTTCCTCTGACCCTCCTTGCCCGCGTTCCTGGCTGAGCGCGCCGGTCCCCTCTCCAGCCCGCTGGCCTCGGGAGGGCTAGTGTCTGGCAGCGAGCAGGGCGCTAGCCTCGCTGGAGTGCTCCCCCCCCCCTCAAATGGGTGTTTGTTCTTGGGCAGAATACGCCCGTGAGCAGGGGTGGGAATAGCCGCTGTCTGCGTGGCTGCTTCTAACGGGCCGATTGTCCGCACTTGTTTGGCAGCAGAAATGACGTTCCCGTTAATCCCGGGGACCCTGGGTGCTGACCGTGGGCAGGGCGTAAGGACTTCTCCGGGATTTCTTGCTGCAGTTCACTTGCCTGCTATCTTAGCCTTGCTAGTTTATCCGAGGCCCTGAGCAGCTTTGAAATGCCGGTTGTGTGCTTGCTTTGGGGAGCAGCCGGATGTCGTTCCGCCTTGCTCCCGCGATGGCGTTGTCTTGGTATCAGGGCGGATTGCTGTTGTAAACCACTTAACGTCGCGCCATAACCGGGGCCGGCTCTTCAGAGAACACGGCCGAGGCGCTCCGCCCTCCCCTGAGCTTCCATCCCCCCCGAACGTAGCACGTGCCCTTGGCATGGCCAGAGCCCCCCCCCAACTCGTGCACCTCACTTCCCGAAGGGGGACGGTCGCCTGGAGGGGCTGGAGAACAGACTCTTCTCGTGCGTCGCACAGCGCAGTGCAAGCAGTGCTGAGGGGGGCTGTGTGGGATCTCCTACAGGAACAGGGGGGAGGGAGATATTTGCGGGGGGAGGCCAAGATCGCATGACTAGCTTGTGGTCCAGTGCCACAGGCTGGGCCGGCAGCCCCGCAGTTAACTGTGTAGCCGATAGAACTGTTACCGGTTCCACGCTGAACGTTTCCATCTATTGCTGTATCCCTCGTGGGAAGGCCGTGGCCCTCCTAGCCCCCCAGGTTCTGTGCCCCACAAAGTGGGTGGGTTTCCTCTTGTGTAAGCGTTCCTCGCCAGAGTCTCAGCGGCGGGGGGAAGGGGGAGCCTTGGTCTGTTTCAGCAAAAACAACAGGAGCCCTGTGGCAGCTGAGGGATGGGTTGATTTGGGCGGAAGCTTTCCTGGGTTGGAGCCTGCTCCCTCAGATACGTCTCTACGGGGCTCCCCGTTGGAGTGGAGCAGTTTTAAGGGGATTCTTCCTCCCCTTCTCCCAGAGCAGGCTCCCCCGCCCCTGCAGTGCCATTTTCCTTCCCTCGCAGCCTCTGGGTGCGAAGCAGGAAGGGGGGTCGAGGGGGCTGGAGCCAGCGAATGGAATGGCCCCCGAGTCTTACCAGGCTCACGAATCCCCGGCGTGCACACAGCGGAGACGCACCAGCGAGTACGGCAGCCGGCTTCCGTGTGGGGAAACGTTCTGCGGGAACCGCGTCATCCGCGCCCGACTGAGCAGGGCGCCGGCACGCGCCTCTTCACAGCCCCGGGACGTGGCGCGTCTCCCGGCTCCGCACATGAATGGGGTGGGGGGGCCTTCGTCCCTCCCCCTCCCGCCCCCGGAAATGCCCCATGCGGGTGACACTTGGATTCAGCATCTGAAAATGCCTCCCCCTTTTGAACGTCGCCCCCGGTCCTGCGCCCGCGGGAGGTGAGCCGGGGTCCGCGCCAGGGCTGTGCCCACGCAAACACCTCCCTCCTTGGGCCAGGTTCTTCGTGTGGCTGTTCACCCTGCTCCCTTGCAGAGTCACAGCTGTCCCATGCCCCCCCACCCCGCCTGGGGTTGCCAGGGCAACGGGCAAGTGTTACCCCATCGGCATCCTGCTCGGAATCTGGCTGCCGGGGGCTTTCCGAGGGTCGCCTGGGGCTCCGAGAAGCTGCCGTGAGCAAAGCAAGCCCAGGCCAACCAGAGGGACCCTGCTTTCGCTCCCTGTTCGGGCAGGGGGTCGGTTTCCCACCCGATTCCCTTGTGACCCGCCCCGAGCAGGCTGCTCACCATCGTCCACCCTCCCCTGCTAGCGAGGGCCACCCCGGCTGCTGGCTCCTCCGCCCAGCTACCTGCTTTCCTGATGCTCGGGCTGGGACCGTGTAGTCAATAGCCTGGACTCATCGATGAACCCTCTCGGGTACGTGCAGCCCCCCCCTCGCTGTCAGGGGAGGCGATGCGTGTGGGGAGCCGGCTCCCATGGAGCCCCCTCCACCCCACCCGCTGCTGCCTCCCGCGCGGGCAGGGGACTGGGCAGACGACCCCTCGAGTCCCTTCCAGCCCTAGGCTAGTTTTTAAGATAACCGTCCTCAGCCAGTCACGCTTCTTCAAAACTCCCATCTCCCTGTGCCTCAGTTTCCCTTCCTCCCCCCTTTCCTCACCTTGTTGTTTGTCTGCCTTTTTCCCACCTGTCCCCTCCCATCTAACACTCTGGGCTGTAAGCCTCCTGGCACAGGGACCGATGACGCCGACTTTGTGCACACCATGGAGCTGTGAGCCAGGACCCGGGTTCGCGTGTGCCGTGCCGGAACACCCAGGCTCTCTTGCAGCCCTTCCCAACAGCAGGTCTCAAAATGGCCTATAAAAGTGTGCATCGTGGAAGGGGAAACTGAGGCACGGCACGACACAGGGATTTGCTCAAGGTCACCCAGTAGGTTAGTGGCACTGCCAGGAATTGAACCCGGATGGCTGACGGCCTAGGCTCCTGCTCTGTGCACTGGACCTTGCTGCTTCCATACGTGGATGTGCAAGTGTGTTTCCTGTAACCAGCCCGGGGGGCTTCATTCACAAGGCAGTGGCACCCCAGATTTCAAGGGCCTCTGGTCCGGAGCTGCTTCCCCACCAGTTGAATCACTCTGGGGCTGCCCCCGCTTGGAGCTGCAGTAGAGAGGGGCGGTAGCTGCATCGGTTACTGCATTTCCAAGCCCGCCTGGGGCCCTGACACGCCGGGATCCGCACACAGCTGTGGCCGTCTCCTGTGTCCAGCGCCAGCTGGGTCCGTTCATCTGAGAGTCTTCTCATCCGCCCCTGCCCGCCCCAGACACAGCCAGCTTCTCCCTCACTGCCCTGCAGTGACCCGGGCCACCGAGCGCCTAAGAACCCCATTGTCTCCTCGGCGGATTTCCAGGGCTGCTCTGACCCTGCTGCGCTCCCACCCACGCTGGGCATTGCGCTCGGTGCGACGATGTTCTGCCGGGGTCCTCTGGCGTGCACCTCCGCCGCCCCTCGGGGCTGTCCCGTGGCGATGCAGCCGGCGGGGAGCAATGAGGAGGAGACAAACGCCGGCTGGACTGGAGCTGCACCCTGGGTGACATTGTGGGATCTCGTCACCCAGACTTTGCTCTGCGGCTGCACAGAAGTGCCTTGCTCTGGAGCAATTCCTGGGTCCCTGGGATTGCTGTGTGCTACACGCACACACACACACGCACGCAATTCCTGGGTCCCTGGGATTGCTGTGTGCTACACACACACACACACACGCACGCACGCAATTCCTGGGTCCCTGCGATTGCTGTGAGACACACAGGGTCAGTGCAATAAAGCTGGTCCCTGCTGGACACAGTAAAATACCTTTTAATTAGTTGCTCTTGCATTCCGCCACTTATGAACACGAGACCAGCCAGGCTGGGTCAGACCAAAGTGCCACCTAGCCCAGGGTCCTGTCTGCTGACAGTGGCCAATACCTGGTGCACCAGAGGGAGGGAACACAACGGGTAATCCTCACGTGATCACTTCCCTGTCACCCACCTCCAGACAGAGGCCAGGGACATCATTCCTACCCATCCTGGCTAATAGCCGTTGATGGACCTAACCTCCGTGACTCTATCTAGCCCTTTTTTGAACCCTGTCCAACTTCTAGACTTCACCCCATCCTTTGGCAAGGAGTTCCACAGGTTGACTGTGCACTGAGCGAAGAAAAACTTCCTTTGGTTTGTTTTCAACCTGCTGCCTATTCATTTCATTTGGTGACCCCTAGTTCTTATATTGTGTCAATAAGTAAATAACTTTTCCTTATTCACTTTTTCCACACCAGTCATGATTTTATAGACCTCTAGCCTGTCCCCCCCTTGGTCTCCTCTTTTCTAAGCTGAAAAGTCCAAGTCTTTTTAATTTCTCTTCATATGGGACCCGTTCCAAAACCCTCATCATTTTTGTTGCCCTTTTCTGAACCTTTTTCAGTGCCAAGAGATCTCTTTTGAGATGAGGCGACCACATCTGTGCACAGTATTCAAGCTGTGGGCGTCCCGTGGTTTTATATAGAGTCAGTAAGATATTCTGTCTTATTCTCTAGTCTATCCCTTTTTTAATGACTCCTAACATTCTGGTTATTTTTCACTTGACACTCCCCAAATTCTGATTACCCGGCTCGTGGCTGACAAAATGTAAGAGGATCGTGTGGGGTTTTAATGACGATTGATTACACATTGAAAATGTCGTTAGATCCATCGGTCTCTCCATCCCAGTGGCTGGAGTCCTGCAGCAGTTGGCTAGCTGTGCGAACGTGGCCTGTTACCGATGGAGCATCCTGGCTGCCTTGTTTGCTGTGCTCCCAGCTGCCCCGCAGGGGAAATGGACTTGGATGATGAAAGTCTCCAGGGCAGATGTAGAGAATTAAGACAATAGAAGCACAAATTTCCTTTTGTTGTTTTGCCAGGGCTGGATTAATTTGCGGAAATCTTTTTGCTTCGCTAAGCCCTGCACCCCCGGACAGACAGCACAGCCAGGCGCGTGTGGAAACTGCAGGGTTCCTTGACACAGAACGGTTTGGCAGCCACGTCTCAGTCAGTTTCAATCCCCCCTTGGATATCCTGCCAGCAAGTGCTTAGAATCCCTTTCGTTCTCCACAGTCCCCCTGGCACCCTGTGCAGGTCTTCCCAGGGCCCAAGACTTCAGCCCAAATGGCCTACAGAGGCGTGTGCTTTAGAGATGGGGAAATGGAGGCACGGTGAGACACAGTGATTTGCTCAAGGTCACCCAGCAAACTTCTCCAGGGTCAAGTGGTGAGCAGGACTGGGGCTCAGGAGACCTGAATTTGATTATCCTGCTGGGCGGCCCTGGGCTCTGTGTGTCTCAGTTTCCCCACCTGTAAAGTGGGAATAATGATCTTGACTTCCTTTATAACACAATTTGAGATCCCCCGATTTAGGCCGGAGCTGGGGATTAGCACCACCCCAGGGTGCTGAGGGTTAGGGAAGCAGCTGTGGGTACAGCTGGAAAGCTTTTAGGGCGGATACATTTTTGCAAAGGAGTATGGTGTCACCCCCTCCGATGCCCTGGGAGTTCGATGGGGAGTTAGAAGCCCAGGCTTAGTCACGGCTCCATCTCGGACTTGCTGAGCAAATCTCTTTTCATGGCGCCGGGTGCCCGTCTGTACGGCAAGGGGATTGCTGTTCATTTCAGTAGCCCCCAGAAGCCCCGGCTACAGACCAGGCCCCGCTGTGCTCGGCACGGGGCAAACGCAGAGCCGAACGATTGGCTTAATGTTACTTGCCCTCTTGCGTAAAGGCCTTTGACATCAACCGATGTAACAGGCTCATCTGGGGCACAAAACAAGGCTTCGTGTTTCACAGCCGGGAGCCTCTCTTTCTATTTCACTGCCAGGAAAAACACCAGCTTTTCTGCCGCCTGTTTCTGATTCCCCCCTTCTTACAGGCAATCCTTCTCGGAGATCAGCTCCGGAATCTCACGTCATTCGGAAACGAGCCAAAAGCTTTTAACGCGCCCCCCTCCCTCCTGCGTCTTGCCGCGTCGGTCGCGTTTCCCGGCTAATTCTCTCCTCTTTGTTTTGGTCTATGTGAGTAATTCCTCCTGAGAGCTGCGTAATACCCCGCCTTCGCTGGGGGGAAGGAGGGGGAGCTCCACGCGCCTCTCGGGGGGGGGGGGGGCTAATGGCGAGCCCGAGAAATGAAATTGTCAGCGTTTCGAGCAGGCTTGCGGGGCTGTTTGTGTTTTTCTCGGAGGAGCAGCATTAGCAGCTTCTCCTCTGTGACAGGCGTTGGCTGAGGAGGCTGCTGATGGAGCTGGGTGTGTGACGGATCCATTGCTCCCTCCTACCCCATCCTTCTGCTTCTGTGAAAACCGAGTTCCCACGGTAACCAGACGCACCCGTTCCGTTGCCTGGCCTTTGTGTTGCGTGTTGCACGGATTTCTGCGCCATGTGGGGCAGCGGGACTCTAATCTGTGGCTGGCTTTTCCACCTGCTTAAATACCTTTTAGATCCTCCTAATACTGACTTGCCCCTGTTCTTACTCCTCTGTGTCAGCTGCTGCTGGCGCTGGCCCAGGGGTGGCCTGGGAGCTGCACGGGCGGGCAGGCACCTTTGGGAAAACCTCTCTCGAGACGCTGTCGGCCAGGGAGAAATCTGAGAATCGCTGAGGTCAGGAATCGATAGGCAGGGTAATGCTGGTTGCTGACAGTCGTCTGGCTGGCTTGCTGGTTGTCCTTGGCTGTAAATCCGAGTAATGCCCTGTAGCCGAGCACCGAGGTCAGATCTACACGACAGACTTCTAATGTAACAACACTGCGGGGAGGTGTGAAAACTCGACACCCCTCAGCGAGGTAGCGATGCTGACCTGCCCCATGGTGCAGACCGTGTGATTTGGGCAGGAGAGCTACGACCATCCCCCACAGGGGTGTGTCATAAGAACGGCCAGACTGGGTCAGACCAAAGGTCCATCTAGCCCAGAAGCCTGTTTGCCAACAGTGGCCAACACCAGCTGCCCCAGAGGGGGTGGACCAAAGACAATGATCAAGTGATTTGTCTCCTGCCATCCCTCTCCAGCCTCTGACAAACAGAGGCCAGGGGCATCATTCCTTACCCCCTAGCTAATAACCTTTTATGGACCCAACCTCCATGAATTTATCTAGCTCTTTTTGAAACTTTGTTATAGTCCTGGCCTTCACAGCCTCCTCTGGCAAGGAGTTCCACAGGTTGACTGTGCGCTGTGTGAAGAACTTCCTTTTATTTAGTTTTAAACCTGCTACCCATTAATTTCATTTGGTGTCCTCTAGTTCTTATATTATGGGAACAAGTAAATAACTGTTCTTTATTCACCTTCTCCACACCACTCATGATTTTATAGACCTCTATCATCTCCTCCCTCAGTCTCCTCTTTTCTAAACTGAAAAGTCCCAGTCTCTTTAGCCTCTTTTCATATGGGACCTGTTCCAAACCCCTCATCATTTTGTTGCTCTTTTCTGAACTTTTTCTAATGCCAAAATATCTTTTTTGAGGTAAGGAGATCATATATGTATGCAGTATTCAAGATGTGGGTGTACTATAGTTTTATATAGGGGCGGTAAGATGATATTCTTCATCTTTTCTATCCCTTTTTTAATAATACCTAGCATCCTATTTGCTTTTTTGACTGCTGCTGCACACTGTGTGGACATTTTCAGAGAACTATCCACAATAACATGAAGATCTCTTTCCTGATTAGCTGTAGCTTAATTAGCCCCCATCCTACTGTACGTATAGTTGGGGTTATTTTTCCCAATGTGCATTACTTTACACTTATCCACATTAAATTTCATTTGCCATTTTGTTGCCCAGTCACTTAGTTTGGTGAGATCTTCTTGGAGTCCCTCACAGTCTGCTTTGGTCTTGACTATCTTGAACAGTTTAGTATCGTCCGCAAACTTTGCCACCTCACTGCTTACCCCTTTCTCCAGATCATTTATGAGTAAGTTGAATAGGATTGGTCCTAGGACTGACACTTGGGGGACCCCACTAGTGACCCCTCTGCATTCTGACAATGTACCATTTATTCCTACCCTTTGTTTCCTGTCTTTTAACCAGTTCTCAGTCCATGAAAGGATCTTCCCTCTTATCCCATGACAACCTAATTTACACGAGAGCCTTTGGTGAGGGACCTTGTCAAAGGCTTTCTGAAAATCTAAGTACACTAGATCTACTGGATCCCCCTTGTCCGCATGTTTGTTGACCCCTTCACAGAACTCTAATAGATTAGAAAGACAGGATTTCCCTTTACAGAAACCATGTTGACTTTTGTCCAACCTGCTCTTCAACATCTCCAGTGTTGGAGATTCCACAACCCCCCTGGGCAATTTATTCCAGTGTGTAACCACGCTGACAGGCAGGAAGTTTTTCCTAATGTCCAACCTAAACCTCCTTGGCTGCAGTTTAAGCCCATTGCTTCTTGTCCTGTCTTCAGAGGCCAAGGGGAACAAGTTTTCTCCCTCCTCCTTGTAGGTACTTGCTTAAAACTACCTGCGTCAAGGCAGCGCCATCACGGTTTCCCAGTAGGCGACTGCAGCTTATAAAGTTTAATCCAAACTCCCCGGGGAGTTGGGGCAGAGATGCCGCAGGGATCTGGAGCGTTCCTGTCCCACTCGCCTCAGGGCGGCCTCGGCCGCTGGGAAGTGCTGCAGCATCTGCAAAGGCCACAAACGTTCAGCCCCTCCCTCCTGCGTGCCGTGGAAGTGTTCTGCGCTCCAGAACCCCGAGTGCTCCTCCAGAGTCAGTGCCCCGTCGCCAGCTGCCCGGCTGTGGGGGCTTGGCCGTGGCCGACTGATGATGCGGAGTCCCTGGATTTACCAGACAAGTGACCCCCCCCCCCCCAGCAGGTTACTAGGCGAGGTCCGGCTTGCGGCGCTCTGCTAATTGTTTTGTATGCAGCGGGGTAGCCACGCGGGTCCCAGGAGACAAGGCGGGAGAGGGCCGCCTTCGCTCGGCTGGGGGGAAACACGCTTGGCCAGCCCTGGGGGGAGGGCTAGCTCTGCTTTGAGCACTGGCCTGCTAAACCCAGGGTTGTGAGTTCAATCCTTGAGGGGCCATTTAGGGATCTGGGGCAAATCTGTCAGGGATGGTCCTTGGGCCTGCTGTGAGGGCAGGGGACTGGACTCGCTGGCCTTTCAGGGTCCCGTCCAGCTCTGAGAGAGCCGGGAAGTTCATCTCTCTCCCCAGCAGACGCCGGTCCCGCAAAGAGACGACCCCGCCCACCTCGTTTCCGTTTCCTCAGCAAGGAAAGCCCAGAGCTCCAGGCCTGGATTCTTCCTCCGCTACCTCAGGCCCGGGGGGAGCCCCCGCTACTCCCCTTGCACTCCTCACGGCAGCCAATCTCGTTGCCTCTGCCCAGGCCCTAGGCGGGCACGGGGTGGCTTCCTGTCACGGGCTCCGTGTGAGGACAGGACTCCCTGGGGAGAGGGGCTCTGCCCCAGCTCTCACGTGGGCCAGTGGCAGCATCTGCAGCAGCACACCCTGGGCTGATGCTCCACGTTTGTGGCCTCCGGCCTCCTCCCCCTGCTTTTCCCATGATGCACTGGCACAAGCTGGATTAGTCCACGGGGTCAGTGCAGACACGCCAGCGCCACTGCCCCGTGGCTGTGTGGCGCGGCCGTGCGGACGCCGGCTCAGAGGAGTGTGTGGGCAAACAGCCGAGACACTGCCCCCCTCCCTGTTGGGGCTGCCCCAGGCCTGTCTTTCCTGCTGGGCTTGAGGAGCACGGCTGCTTGGAGCCCTCTGGCGGGGCAGCCCGAGGAGAACTGGTTGTGCCGGGGACGATTTGATCCACTTTCTCCGTGGATAATGAAACGGCCTGACAGCTGCCAGGCAGCTTGGCGTGGCACGTGTCGGTGTTGCGAGCCCTCCCGGGCAGCAGGGCTATGACGGGAGGCCCCCCAAGAAGACCCTTGAGACTGAAGTAAAATGAGCTCAGCTGCACACTTGGTGCTTTCATCCTTGTCTGGCCACTCGTGGCTGGGGAGCCTGCCACGGAGGGTCCCTCGAGGGCCGTTCCAGGAGGGCGAGTGCTCCGGGGCAGGCCCTGTTGAGGTGTGGCAAAGGGAGCTGGCTCTGTGTCCGTGGCAAACAAGCCAAGCCTGACCATTTCTAAAGCTCGGCGGGCCGGGGGGGGGGGGTGGATATTCTGTAACTGGGAAGACTTAAAAAGCAACGAATGGTCCTGCAGCACTTTAGAGACTGACCAAACATGTCGGGCGCCTCGGTGGGCACAGCCCACTTCTTCCGATGCCGGCTCTCGTTCGTGGATCTCAGTCACCGTGGTCTTTCAGCCTGAGAACTTCACTTCCTTCACCGGTTTGATTCCTACCGCAAAGCTCTGAGGAAAGGCATTGGCTGGATGGCTGTTAATTCCACACCCTAATGACATCGAAAACCAAACCATGGGGACTTAATTTGCACCATCGCTATCCGCTTCATGTAGCATGGACACTCTAATTGACTACTTCTTTCCCCGTTTTTTTCCGTCTCTTCCCCCTTCCCCCGGCCCATCAGCTATTTATAGAGAACCTGGATCTTTAGTAACTCCAGTCATCTGAAGAAGTGGGTTGTGCCCATGAAAACTCATGTTACCATCTCCGTGTTTTGTTCGTCTTTAAGGTGCTGCAAAACTATTGGTGGTTGTTTAAGTTGAACATTTCTATTCAGGGCAGCGCTTCATGGGAGTGCTCATTTGAGTGCCTCATGCCTCATGCCTCATTCTCCTTCTATGAGCTGGGCACCCCAGGACTACATCATCGGTGATGCATTGTGAATTCCCTTGCAGTGCAACATGGAAAGTGTAGTCCAGTTAAGAAGCTCGTCCCATTGGAGACTGGGGGCCTGAGATACCTGAACTACGTCTCCCATGACACGCTGCAGCTTTTTGAATTCTCTTGTTTGTCTGTTTCTGGGTGTTTAAATACTTTGCTTTCCACAGAAAGTTGGGTTTTTCAGCAGACACCTTTTGCAGAAAACTGTCCAAAGAAGCCACAAATAAAATAAAAATAGTTTCCACCAGCCTGTAAGAGTAGTTTCCAGCTCTTAATCTCTCTCTCCTCCTGCTTGAAGTATCCAATTAGCTGATTGTCTAAAATCAGCTACATTAAAACAGCCCTGATTCCTTCCATGAAAAACCAGCGTCTCATTACCACACGTTGAGTGGACTAGCTCTACCCCTTGTCTTTCTCTGGTGCTATTTCCATATTTGATACAGCTGTGTGGGAGTCTGATTCGGAAGGAGCTGCGCTTTTGCTATGCTGATGTGTTGTCTGCGTGTGCATTACGCTGCTAAATACAGTATTCCCCTGTTGCTTCCTGCCCTTTATTTGAAGCCGGCTGTTGCTTTCTTCTAATAAGCAAATTACCAGGCTCCGGAAGCAGCGGTGACTTTGTTTTCAACCTCCTAATGCTCTTAAACTCTTTTGTATTAAGCCCTTCAGCCTTTCTCTAGCGGTGGTGTGCGGAATAATAATATGAGCAAATCACGGCAGCTTGCTTCTGCGTGCTCTTTGTGGAGTCGAGCCGTGTGTCTAATGGGCCCTAATTGGAAGACGTTGAGAGACGCTGCCCGTAACGGAAATTGTTCCAAGAACTGTGGTTCTGCGTGGTGTTTCTGAGCAAGACACTGACTCTTAGCTGCTTGGCACCCCCTGCTGGCTGCCCCTGGGGTGGCATTTGCAAGCAGCAAGTCTTCCTTTGTCTGGGGCTGGAGGCTGTTCCGGGATCAGGGACGTGCTGGAAATTGACAGCCCAAAGACCGAAAGCCCTGTTGCCTCATCAGCATGCGGCAAAGCTGTTGGCTCGCTGCCCTGGGGGCTGGCTGGTGGCTGTCAGGCAGGAGCCAGGCTCGGCGTGAGGGATGAATAGTCCATGCGGGAATAGTTCTCCTTTGGGCCCGTCTGTACAGAGCGTGGAGGTCTGCCCCGGGCCAGGGTCCGAGGTGGGGCTGTTCGCTAGTCATTGGCAAATAGACCGGAGTGCCTGTCTGTGCGAGTTTGGGATGTGCCCCCACTGCAGTGTATAATGCTCCTGGCACATCATTAAGCCGTGTCTAATTAACAGGTGCAGGTTAAGCTGTGGCTACCGGTCCTGTAAGCTGGATCACTTGAGGTGTTGTCTTCCAGGAGACCCTGGATGGCTGCACCCCCACGGATTGTGGGTTTCCTAGGTCTGATCAAAACCAGGCATGGATTGGGGTCCCCTGAGTTTCTGATGACTCGGAATTCCATGGGGCGGGAGTCACCCTGCGAACGCCCCGCCCCAGTCTGCGACACTCTGTAAATTCCAGACTATCTGCTACCAGGGCTAGTAATTGGTAAGCCCCAGCAGGGAGCTGGGCTAGGCAAGGTTCCCTGTGCAGGGGCACGGTCCCGCAGCCGCTGAATGAGCCCCGCCCAGCCAGGGGCTCAGGGCGCATGTTGCTGCCTGACTGGGCGGGGCTGATTAAGCAGCTGCAGGGAGGTGCTGCCACGCAGCTTAGAGGCAACCTTGCTGCTAGGGATGGGCCGGGCGCTCAGCGACAGAGCAGCAATGCAAGTTGGCCGCGCACCGTTTTGTAGAAGAGACACTCCTCTGTGAGCAGCGCCGAGCTGCCGGGCCGCCTGGGCTCCTGGAAACGCAGAGCTGCGGGACAGGGCGGAGGCCTTCTGGGGTCTGCTCTTGCATAGCACTGAGCAGTGTAGTCTCTGAGCTTAGCCTCACGGCCGCGCACTCTCATTGCATCGCCCACGGGGAAACTCAATGAGATCTCTTCTCTCTTCCTTTGCCCAGTGGAGTCCTGCCCGCGGAGCTTGGACTGCGCCCTGCAGCGAAGGGAGTTCTGCCCGGCCGGGTCCCATGCCTGCGGCCCCTGCCTCCAGCAGTTTGTGGAAGATGGACATGGCCATTGCGTCCAGAGGAAATGGTCCTCCGCTGGTAAGTGTGTGTGGGCAACGGGCCGTCCTGCTGGCTCCGCATAAGCGCCCTCCACGCGCCGCGCTCGCCCCCGCCCGTGCCGGTCTCCACGCTGCCTTCGATGGGCTTGTGAAATCGGATCCGTGACTGAATGTGGTGCGGAGCGGGGGCACCCTGCACGTGGTGGCGTGAAGCAGGGCCTGCTGCATTGGTAGATCCCTGCCGGGTACATTTGTATCAGTCGTTGCTCCTTTTCGCGGATCCCGCCGATCAGCCCGTGTCTCCGCACAGGCGGATACCTGTGGGTATGGAGCGGATACCGGCGGAGTTAGGACTCCCGCTCGTGGCTGGCTGACGTCTGCTGTCCGTCCGTTCGTTCGTTCGCACGGGGGCCTGTGCGGGTTGGCTCCGAGTCCCCGCCTGCGCGGCTGCACCACGTCGCTTAGCCCAGACCCCTCGCTGTGCTGGGGCTGACGCCAAGTCTGAGCGTGGCTGGCTGCCGGGAGAGACCGGCCAGTGTCTGGTAGATGGCAAGGCCTGGTTGCCCTCAGTCGGGTGCGGTAGCGGCACCCAGAAGCAGTCTGCACTGCGCAAGCACGTCAGCCTTGGGGATGGATTAGCAGCAGCAGCAGGAATTACTGCCTTCCAGGGGCTTGTGGGGCGGAGAAGTCCGACGTGCCCGCTGCCTCCGGGGGACTGAGATGCCGGTGAGGTGCCCTGGCAAACCTCAAGCGCAGCGAAGTTGCTGGGTGTCAAGGAACCTTTGCTTGGCTCCTGTAAGAGCATAATCCTTGTGGGAACCCCTCCCCCATTTACTGATGAGCAGGGGCCCTGGGTCTGGCGCCAGCGAGGTGGGAAGGTCTGATCACGGAGGGGGGCAGGATTCCAATCTAGGGGCTGGAGCAGGAGCTGGGCTCTGATGCTTGGCTTTGGGCCACTTGCTTAGCCTCTCCAGGGCTCCCCAGCTGAGACCGCCCTGTGCCCCTAGGACGCCTCTTCCCAGGGCCAGCAGCTAGGGCGGAAGGGCGCCCAGCAGCCCCTAGGGTGGTGCCCAGAGCAGCGGGCGAGATGGGAGCACCTCTGTCCCAAAGGCCACTCGCCAGCCTTTCCACGGGACGTGCAGTGGAGGCTCAGTGGGACGTGAGCTCCCAGGGAGACGCGGTCGCCAGAAGGGCCGGGATGCGGACGCAGGGGGCCGGGCGTGGGCGCAGAGGTGGGTTTACCTCTGGGTTTGGCGCTGGGGCGCAGTGCTCGAGTCCTGTGCCAGTCTGGTGCCCGCAGTCCAGGATGGATGCTGACCTGTTGGAGAAGGCTCAGAAGAGCCGGGAGGGACCCTGCCCTAGAGAGGAGACTCACGGCTCCAGCTAAAGGGGCCTTGGCCCTAGTGGCTACAGGCGGAGCGGGAGGAGAGGACTCAGGTGGCCCAGAGACAGCGACAGCGCGGCCCAGGGGCTGAAGCGACAGCCAGGCAGGGTCGGACACGGGGGCAGCTCCCCGGGCCGTGGCGGATGCTCCATCGCAGAGTGGGACTCCGTCAAAGCTGGACCTTCCGAACACGTCTGCTGCGGGCTGACTCCGGGCCAGGCCTCCAGCCTGTTACGCAGGAGGCCAGACGAGATGGCGCCGTGGTGCCTGCTGGCCTTGGACCCTAGCGAGGCTGCAGCGTGAGCCCTGACCCCGGTCGCGGGACTCTCCCCCCAGCGTTTGACCGACCCCCATGGGGAGAGCGCCGTGCCGCACAGCGCCCCTGCGGGACAGTCTCCTGCGGTGGGGGCTAGGGCTGGCACCTGCTGTTGCCAGGGAGACGGCGCCGGAGGGCCTTTGCTGCGCTCCCTTGGCGCTCTCCTCCGCCGCCGGCCGCCCGTGTGTTGTGTGAAGCCCCTCCTGGGCGCAGCGGCAGGCAGGTCGTGTCACTGGGCTGCCCGGCACGGCCTGTGCTGCTGGGCCTCCGTGTTGGGGTAGGAAAGGTCGGGAGCAGGCGTCTTCTCCCTCGTCCCCGCAGCCGCCGGCAGCGCCCTCCTCTGGCCAGCGCTCCGCCTGCAGGGCCCAGGAGGGGTTCCCGGTCGATGCTGGGCCCAGCGTAACGCCCATCCCGGCTGGCTCCTGCGCCGTGCCCGACTGGGGCGAGCCATTCACTCCAGCAGCCGTGACCCCTGGTGCCTGTTCTCCACAAGCCGGATGCGGGAGCGGTGTCCCTGGGATGGGGTCAGGCCGGAGCTATGTAGCCTCTGCCCTTCACCGTTAACCCTATCGATTGCCCCCCTCGTGTGGGACGTTTGCTACAGCAAGGGCAGGGGGGTTCCATCGGTGTCCTAAAGCCACGGCTCAGGCGTGGCCCGAGGGAAGAATTCTGCCATCCACCCTCCAGCAGAGCCGTGGGTGGCCGTGCTGCGGCGCACAGGGCCTGACCGTTTTCGCAGCCTGAGCAACGTAGCTGGGGAGAGCAGGGCTCAGCCGCCGGTTCCCGCTGGTGTCAGCCTCTGTTCTCTGCCCTCGGGGGGGCTCTCGCCACAGGGGGCGGCTGGTCCCCAAGGCTATTGGACCCATCTCCCGGCTTTGCCGCGCCTCCCCGCTGGTTCATGCCGCTGGCTGGTTGTCGGCCCTTCTGGGAAGTGAAGCGGCGACGTCACATCCCGACAACAGGACCTTGAGCTCTTTGTCCACGTCCTTCCTGCGCCGCTTCAGACCAGCCCTGCCTGTTCGCCTGGCTCGTTGTTGGGCTCTTACCAAGCGCCCCCAGAGCCCATCACTGCAGGGCCTCTGGTTACAGTCAGAGCCGTGGGCCCGCAGAGCACTGACGTCAGTTCTGTCATTAGCTGGGGGGGGCCTGGGGAGGGGGGCGAGAGGCAGCCTGGTGGGCGGCACACAGTGCAGGCGGTGACACAGCGCCAAACCCTCACGCAAGCGATGTTTGGGGGTGAGTCCGGCCAGGGAGCATGGCTGTCTGGGGGGGCTGTGTCCCCCTTCCCCGATGGCGGTTTGGGCTGGGCCAAGCAGGGGCATGGCTCATAGGAGTGGGGAGAACCCGACACCCAATCCACTTGGGCTTCTGTGCCCTGCTCGCCCGTCTCCTCCCCGGGCCGCGGGATCGGCCGTTGGAAAGGGAGGCGGCTGCTTCTCCAGGGGCAACTGGCAGGTTTTGGTAGGTTCATTTCATTAGGTGTAACTGGTGAATTGATTACAAGGGGGTGGGCAGGGGGGCCATGCAGCCCACTAGGCTGGAGTGCCCCCCCCACCACAGCCAGGCTGGAGGGGGCCCCGCACTGCAGGGCTGTGGCTCCCGCTTCTGCCCCCCATCCCGCCCCTGCGAGGCTGCCACCCGGTTACCCATTGGCATCCCAGCCACGCTCGGCCTGGGTGACGGTGCTGCCGGGGGTCGCCAGGCAGGCTGGGGTTAGCGCTGGCCGGTGAAGGTAACGCTCCGTGCCGGGTTTCGTTTGGATTGCAGCGCGGGGCCGGCGGCCGGCGATCTCACACGCACCGGGCCGTAATCGTAAAGTATCTTCGGATCTCCAGGGCTGCGTCCACTCGTCACTGGGAGACGGGGACTGATTCCGGGAGAGGCCAGGCCAAACCTAGCGGGAGGGCAGAAAGCTGGCTAGCAAACCCAGTCGGGCCTCCCAGGCCAGGCGACTCCTGGTTTCTCTCCCCAGCTCAGCGGGAATTGGAGACGCTGGGGGACCGTGCGTCTCGGACCAGGGTCGGCTGAGGTTTGCAGCAGCCGTGCCGGGAGTGCGGGAGGCTGCAGAGGTGGATGGGTCGGAGAAGGGCTCGCCTTGCGTTTGCCAGGCTCAGAGCTGGGGAGTTCAGCTCTGCTCTTCAAAGGCATCTGATCGGAGCCTCTTCCAGAGCAGAAGGGAGCCGGCTCGCTGCCCTGCGACGTACCCAGAGTGGGACAGGAAAAGGGAGCTTAGGGCCTGGGCCTGGACTTGTGGCAAAAGTTCTGAGCGCGCTTCCCCCGCAGCCCCGCCCTGAGCCCCGCCGCTGGCTCTGCTCGCTCTGCGCCGGCCCTGGCTGTTGAGATGAGCCTCGGCCAAGACCCCTGGGCGGCCGGGCAGGGGCCTGTGCTTTCGCTCTGGGGGCGCGGGAGCCCTTTGTGCAGACGCTGAGTCTGTGGCCGGCCTCGGGGGACCAGGAAGGGGCTGGCCAGGGGAATCCAAATGCTGCAGGTCCCCGCGTGCCATGCAGCCTGGGGCCCGGGCGCACGGGCAGCCCCACCGAGCGTGTCCGGTCCGTGCCAAGGGATAGTCAGGCGGCCAGTGCAGCTGCATTGGCTGAGTCTCGGCCCCCGTAGCCCGGCGCTGTTAGTCGGGCCCGGCACCCCAAGTGGGTGCACCCCCAGAGAAACGGCCCGGCGGCTGGTGGGAATGGTGACGCGGTGACCCCTAGTGGCCAGTCAGGGTGAGGCGTCAGTGGATTCCCATGAAGCAGGGTTCCCAGGCTCGATCCCGACCCCAGTGCAGTGGGGAAACGAGCCCCTCGCGCCCCCCGCGGTGTGGAGGCCTGCACGTTAATTCCGACGCGTTCTGCACCTCCCGGGCTGCCCCCGTCCCGTGCTCTGGCCCGAGGACGTGCAAAGACTCGTGCTGCCCCGTGGGGGGGGGGGGGGGGCGAGGCTGGCGTAGGTGCTGCTCCGTGCGCCTGGCGTCTCCGGGGCTCCTGATCCAAGCACGCGAGCGAGGCAGTGCGAGGAAACGGCCCGCCCGCCTCTGCTGGCCAGTGAGTGCCCTGCCTGGAGACGTGCTGCGCCCCGGGGAGCTGACACGTGGCAGCTGGTCTGGGCCCCTCTTCCCACCCCCGGGGGCAAGGCCCGAGCAGCACCTGCCTCTGCAGGCTCCTCCCTTGGCCTCTTCGCTGCCCGGCCTCTCTCTGCTCCCAGGCAGGAGCTGCTCCCCCACTCGGGGTGAAATGCTGCGCAAGGCTCCTCGTTCCCCGAAGCGGCGGAGCCGCGGCGCTACCAGCTCTGGCTGTGCTCAGTGGTTAAGGCCTGGGACGTCGGAGACCTGCGTTCAAGTCCTTTCTCTGCTGCACATTTCCCACGAGACCCTGAGCAAACCACTTAGTTGGCTGTGCCTCGGTTTCCCCGCTGTAAATGGGGACTAGCCTTGGCCTGCCTCGCAGGGGTGTGGACAGGAGTAGAACGTTGGGCTGTGAGATGCCTAGAGCCGGAGGCATCTTAGGAGGTTCCCCTTGGTAGCCTGGTAGCCGGCGGCGCCGGTCCTGCCATGGTGCTGCGTGGCGACGGTTGTGGCCCCGCCCGGAGCCGTGCCGACTTTCCGTGCACTCAATTCCCGGCCCAGCGAAGTGGAAACTCTCTAATAGGCCTGCAGTGGCAGGTCTCCGTGGCAGTAACCGTTTGAGGCACCTCTCCTTCCCGCCTCCCAGGTGCCATGGCCGGAGCCAGGCTGCCAGGTACAGCTCGGGGGACGTGGGCGGCGCGTCACCTTTGTCCGTTCTCGCAGAGCCGCTCTGCCCCGGATTGACCTGCCTTCAGCTCTGGCTTTTATGCAGCATCTTCTAGCCAAGTGTCTCCGTGCATGTCAGCAGCAGGCTGAGGTGCGTCTCCCTTGGCCAGCCGGAGAGACTGAGGCTTGGAGAGGCTGGCGTGGCTTCCCGTGGGGACAGAGCGGGAAACCGAGCCCGGGGCTGCCGGGTCCCTCGGGGCAGTAGCGTGCTGCTCCGGGGAGGCCTCACGTGGCTTTTGAACTAGGAATTCTTCCCATGGAAAGGAGGATTTCTGCTAAGCCACTCGGCGAACTGGCTGCCCCGAACCGGAGTTTCTGCAGATGGATTTCCGCGCTCTGGGGCTGCCTGCCCGACCGACCCAGGGCCACGTAACGCTTAGGCCGTGTCTGCCTTGGCCTGGGCTGGGGGGTTACCTCTGAACGGGGCTGTGGTCGCCGACAGAACACAGCCCGCCCCGGGCGCTCAGCGGCGGTCAGAACCGTCTCGAGGGCGGAGCCAGCGAGAGCTCCCCGTGGGGGGAGAGCGCAAGTGGGCTCGGCCGGCACGTCGCCACTGCAGTAAAACCCCCCAGGACGGAGCTCTGCCCCCGGACAGTGCGGCTCAGGTTGGGGGCTGAGCCATGGAGGCATTTGGGCATGGCTGGAGTCTGGCATCTGAGCACCCGGGAGCAGGCAGGGCCTCGGAGCCGGGCTCCACCCAGAGCCAGACGCCCACACTGTAGTTCTGACCCCAGCCCAAGCCCCAGGCACTGGAGTCAGCTGAGCTGGGCCGGCCATGGGCAGAGGTACCCGGTCGTGATGTCGCCAGCAGGAGCCCCTAGATCACAGGCTGAAGTGCTTTGGCTGGGCACCACGAGGGAAGCTCTCGTGGATGCTGTGCTCTGCCCTGGCCTGGCAGTCTGGAGACCGAGGTCTGTTCGCAGCTCTGCAGGGCAGAGCCCCCCGAGCCTCAGTTTCCCCATCTTGTCCAAGCCTCAGTTTCCCCATCTTTCTCCAGTGCCGTTGTGTGGCTCTCGCGCTCTGGTAACTTGTGCAGGGTGTTTGGGGGCCTGGGGCCGAGCCCCAAGGCAGAGTCGACGGGGCCTGTGGATCTCCTGCCCCCTTTGGAGGGGGTTCTGGGGAGGGCCCGGTGGCTAGCGGGCGCTCGGTGTTTCGTTCAGAGGCGCGTGGTCGTTGGGAGGCAGGGGGCCGGCTCGTGCCTGGTGCTCTGGTTTGCACGGGAGGGGGAGGTTGCACATCCTCGGAGGCGCTTCCCAGCTTGCTCTGACGGGGCCTGTGCGGCGACGAGAGATGCAGCCTGTTCGTCTCCATCGCCATAGCAACCCTGCTGCGTGGCCGCGCAGAGCCAGCAGCCGGGCGTGGGCCTGGGGGGGCGGCGCGGCCCCGGGCTGGGAGCTCCCTGCAGCTGTTTAAATAACAAGCGACTCCCAACCCTCGCCCGTCAGTGATGTCAGCCTCCGTGGCGGACGCAGCGCCGTGTCGGCGTGCGTGTTTCCGGCGCTGCGGGGGTGGGGTCGATGCCTGGTGGGGGGTGGCTGCAGTGCCGTGTGGTGTGGGGAGGGGGAATGCAGTGCAGTATTGGGGGGTGCGGTGCCATGTGGTTGTGGGGGGAAGGGAATGCAGTGCAGTATTGGGGGGTGTGGTGCCATGGGGAGGGGAAATGCAGTGCCATATTGGGGGGTGTGGTGCAGTGTGGTTGTGGGGGGGAGGGGAATGCAGTGCAGTGTGGGGGGGTGCGGTGCCATGTGGTTGTGGGGGGAGGGGAATGCAGTGCAGTGTGGGGGGTGCGGTGCCATGTGGTTGTGGGGGGAGGGGAATGCAGTGCAGTGTGGGGGGTGCGGTGCCATGTGGTTGTGGGGGAGGGGAATGCAGTGCAGTGGGGGGTGTGGTGCCATGTGGTTGTGGGGGGAGGGGATTGCAGTGCAGTATGGGTGTGCGGCGCCATGTGGTTGTGGGGGGAAGGGAATGCAGTGCAGTGTGGGGGGGTCTGGTGCCATGTGGTTGTGGGGGGAGGGGAATGCAGTGCAGTATGGGGGGTGCGGCGCTATGGGGAGGGGGAATGCAGTGCAGTGTGGGGGGGTGCGGTGCCATGTGGTTGTGGGGGGAAGGGAATGCAGTGCAGTATTGGGGGGTGCGGTGCCAGTGGGGGGAGGGGAATGCAGTGGGGGGGGTGCGGTGCTGTGTGTTTGTGGGGGGAGGGGAATGCAGTGCAGTATGGGGGGTGTGGCACTGTGGGGAGGGGGAATGCAGTGCAGTATGGGGGGGTGCGGTGCCATGTGGTTGTGGGGGGAGGGGAATGCAGTGCAGTATTGGAGGGTGTGGTGCCATGTGGTTGTGGGGGGAGGGGAATGCAGTGCAGTATGGGGGTGCGGTGCTGTGTGGTTGTGGGGGAGGGGAATGCAGTGCAGTATGGGGGGTGCGGCACTGTGGGGAGGGGGGAATGCAGTGCAGTATTGGGGGGTGCAGTGCAGTGTTGCTGTGGGTTTGGGGTTGGATGCAGCAGTGTACTGGGGGGGACGCAGCACTGCATCTGTGTGTGTGGATGCAGTGCTATGCCTGGGGGAAGGGGCGCAGTGCGGTGGTGGCATGTGGGGGGAGGCGATGCAGTGTCGTGCGGGGGGGGCGGATGCAGATGCAGCGCCGTGAGGGCGTGCGGGGGGGGGCGATGCAGCGCCGTGGGGGCGTGCGGGGGGGGCGATGCAGCGCCGTGTGGGCGTGCGGGGGGGGGCGATGCAGCGCCGTGCGGGGGGGGGGGATGCAGCGCCGTGGGGGCGTGCGGGGGGGGGCGCGATGCAGTGCCGTGGGGGCGTGCGGGGGGGGGATGCAGCGTCGTGTGGGCGTGCGGGGGGGGGAGACCCAGCCTGCCAGGGCGACTCACTGGTGCTGACCTGCCCTCTGCTGGCCATGTCTGGTATTGCCACATGGTTCTTCCAGGGTCCCTCACAGTCCCTGTCCAGCTGTCTCTTCGCCCTCCCTCCCTCCCTCCCTCCCTCCCTCCATGATCAGCAGCCGCCCAGCACGGCTCAGTCTGCACAGACAAACGGGCGCGTGACGGGCACAAGGGGCCTCGGCCTTAATCCCGAGTGATAGGATCTGGGTGCCCTTTCCCAGTCTCGAGCTGCTCTCCCTGGCCCCGCACTGGGGAGAGCAGCCTGGCCGTGCCAGCCCGGCCGTAAGGCATACGGGGCCCTGGAGACGGTGGAGCCATCCAGCTTTCCCTGGGGTACCCGTGGAAGCCCTGTCCTCGGCCTCCCCCCAGCCAGATCCCTTCCCTCGGCCTCGTCAGCTCCTGAGCGCAAGGACCTGCCGAGAGACGGAGCCCTCCAATAGCCCCGCTCCTCAGCCTCCGGGATGAACGGGGGTTGGCTCCGAAGAGCGAACCTCCTCCCAGGTGCCGCTCATGTGATGCGGATCTGAAAATCCCAGCTGTCCCTTTTGTCTGCCCTGGCTCCCTGCGATTGGCTGCCGCTCCTGGTGGCAGAGAGTACGAACGAGCCAGTGTTCCCCCTTCCAGCCCACGCACCTGCACAGAGCCAAGAGCTCCGAGAATAACACCGCTGCCTGCACTGCGGAGCGCGGCTGGTGCCTTATCGCTGCTGCCTTGCCACTCGCCTGCTCCAAGGGCTCCTTGGGGTGTTTTAATTCTGCTCAAGATGAAACTCAGTCAAGTTTTCCTCCCCGAGTGCCTTTGCGTCCTGGTCTCGGTGAGCATCAGCGCGCCGGTGCGGCACATTCCCCCTGGATTCTACCGCCACAGAGGTAAGAGGGCTCCCGTAGGGCGCCAGACGAGCGTGTCGGTGGGTAGAGGCACCCGGCAACGCTGCCTTATTTCCTAAGTCGAGGGATGCAGCCGTCCCCTGGGACTGAGCTATCGTTGCCAGGGGAGGCACCAGCCCCCGGTTCCAGACAAGTGTCAGCTTTTTAGGGCAGGAGACCGTCGTTCTGTTGTGTGTCCGGGGGCCGGGGCTGGGCCGGGGGGCCACGCGGTTACTGCAGCCTGAGGAAATAGCAGAGGAGTGAGCTTTGCAAAGCTCCGTAAAGGCAGGCTGGTCCGCGCCAAAGGACAGACTGATGGGCGTGGGGCGTGGGGCTGTGCGGCGGGAGCCCCGCCGGGCCTCGCGGAAGAAAGCGAGGGCTGAGCAGAGTGCCTTGGCGCACAGCGTTGTCAGGGGTTGCGTAAGAGGCGAGGCCTGCAGATTAACCCTGGCTGTGCCCCGCGCTGGGCCCAGCCTGCTGGAGCGCGAACTCGCCAGCTGTCTGTGCTGCTGTGAGCTGGAAGCGTCCGTCGCCAGCCACTGCCAGTCACTAAGGGCACCGGCGAGGGCGGACGCGGCCCTGCCTTACTGCAGGGGGCTGGCCAAACCCGAACAGCCCTGCCGGGTCAGACCGGTGGATCTGGCCCACTAGCCTGTCTTCCAACAGGGACCAATCCCAGGAGCTTCCGAGTGATGCGTCCACTAGTCTCCACCCCAGCTTTCGGCAGGCCGAGGCCAGGGCAGCGGTGGGCAGTCATTTTTGCAGGAGGGCCACTTCATGCATTTTGGCTGTAGTTGTGGGCTGCCTCCTTGAAGGGGCGGAGCCTCGGGTGAAAGGGGCGGGGCTTCCAGCAGAAGGGGCTGTTCTTCCTAGGCGCGGCTGGCCCCTACGAGGTGGCGGGGGTGGGGGGGAGACTTCGCATGCTCTCCTGCCCTGCCGGGGGTACGTGGTGCCAAGAGGGAACTGGTGCTGTGTGCCCCGGCAGGGGAAGGAGACTTCGCACCCTCCCCCATCCCCAGGTCTTGATTGGCCTGGGGGCAGGGGAGCGGCCAGGCAGTTGCAGGCCAGATCAAATGGCTTGGCAGGCCACATCTGGCCCATGGACCCCATCTTGCCCACCACTGGGCATGGGATACTTCGGCAGGCGATGTGGCGCCCCTGCTCATCCCACTCAATAGCCCTGCCCTCCGTGAACTAGTCGAACTCTTTTTTGAATCTTGATTCGGTTTTGGACATCCCAGCAAAGACTTCTGCCGCCTGCTGTGCACCGTGGGAAGTACTTCCCGCTGTCTGGGTGGAACCTGCTGCCTCGTCACCTCATTGGGTGACCCCCTAGTTCCTCTGTTCTGTGCCGGAGTAAATCGCACTTCCCTAGTCGCTGTCTCCACACCCGGCATGAATATAGACCACCGTCCTCTCCCCTTCGTCGTCTCTTCTCCTCACGTGGACGCTGTTCCACGCCCTCCTTTTCGTTGCCCTGCTTTGGAGCTTTTCCATTCGCGTACATCTGTTTGCGATGCGGCGACCAGATCTGCGCACAGGGTTCAGGCTGCGGGTGCACCGTGGACTTGCGTCCAGGCAACGTGGTGTGTTCTGTCCGGTTATTAATCCCTTTCCTAATCATTCCGCTTTGATTGGTTTTGCCTGCTGCTGCACGCTGAGGGGATGTTTTCAGAGAACTATCCACAGTGCCTCCAAGAAATCTCTGCATGGCAACAGCTCGTTTAGTCCCCGTCGTTTTGCATCTGTGGTTGGGATTACGGTTTCCAATGTGCATGTCTCTGCATTTATTACCATTGACTTTCATCTGCTAGTTTGTTGCCAACTCATCCAGGTTTGTGAAATCGCTTTGTAACTATTCACAGGCCGCTTTGGACTTAACTCTTCAGAGTAATTTTATATCGTCTGCAAATTTCACCAGTGCAGAGTTTATCCCTTTTTTCCAGGTCATTTGTGAACGCGTCGCACAGAGCTAGTCCCAGTGCAGACCCCGGCGGGACCCCACTAGTTACCTTCTTTCTGAAAACTGACCCTTTATCCCTACCCTTTGTGTTCCATCTTTTAACCAGTTACTGATTCATCGGGGGACCTTCCCCCTAATCCCATGAGAGCTTCCTTTGCTGAAGAACCTTTCATGGGGGACCTTGGCAAAGTGTTTCTGGAGATTTAAGTACGTTGTGTCGCTTTGTTCACCTATTGACCCCCCCCCCCCCCCTTCAGAGAATCCTAATAGACTTGGTGCGGCATGTTCCCGTTACTAAAGCCATGTGATTGACTCTTCCCCAGCACATCCCCTGGGTTTGTCTGACCATTCTGTTCTCTACTGTAGTTTCAATCCATTTGCGGGCACTGACGTTAGGTTTCCCCCCCGTAATTGCTGGGATTGCCTCTAAAGCCTTTTTTAGACATTGGCATCCCAGTAGCTACCCTCCGGTTACCTGGTCCAAAAGCTGATTTGAATGAGTAGTTACATACTACGATTAGCAGCCATGCAGCTTCATAGCGGAGCTCCTCGAGGACTTTCAGGTGAATCCCATCTGGGCCTGAGGACTTATTGCTGTTTATTTGTATCCGTTTGTTCCAAACCCACCTCCTTTGCATTTGGCAGCACTGCCTAGATAGCTTCTTCTCCACGCAGTGGCTTTGTTTTTGTGGGGGTCTGTTGGGCATGGACCCGGGGAGAGAAATGCTGCCAGTAAAAGCACAAGGAACAGCAGAGGGGAGGCTGAAAAGCCAGGATACCTGCGGGAACTCCCTTTAGCTCACGTGTTCAGAGTCCTTGCTGTGCCTTTAAGGAGCACGTGCATCCATCCACCTCCTCTTCAGAATGTCCCGATGTCTTTGATTCAGGACGACAAATCTTCCACTCCTGCACCGGGAAGTCTGCTTGGAAGAACTCCTGGTTTATTAGCAAGAGTCAAAGCTTTGGGTGGCGGAATCAGATGTCCAGTAGAAACTGCACAGGAAAGAGGCCAGCTAAGAGCAAACCTAGAAGAGACCTATTTAAAAAGTGTAGCTTCCGTTCCGACTCTTCGAGTCTCCTCCCTGAGTAGGTGGGGAGTTTTGGATTGTCAGGGATGTGCACTGGATTCATCAAAAATGTGTCACTCGGTTCTAACCGCCGGCACTTGGTATCGCATCTCAGTGGAACTTTCACATCACATGAAACCAACTCAGTTGCATCGGAAATGCTGCTCCCATCTGAGAGTGACACGTTGGTTCTAAGACGTGGGCTCGGAGCAATGTTTCCACAACAGCTGTTTCGAATTCTGAAGGGACGTTTCTTTAACAAACGAATGTTTCCCAGCACGGCTTTCAATGTTTTATTTATAATCTCATTGACGAGACTCGGCTTCGATGGCTCTGCAAACGGTAATTTTCACCGTCACACCCCTGCTCTCCCCCCACCCGGGTCGTTACTCCCACTCTAGCGGGAAGGGAATTGAGGACTCGGAGGTGGTGTCTTACCAGAGTCCACGCAGTCACTCAGGAAACGTGGGTTTAGTTCTGCCAGTTCCGTGGCTACAAGACGATTCCGCCTCCCGCCACGCAGCTCACACGGGGCGCTGCTGCTGCGTGGGGCTGTGGCGCGGGAACGGGCCCGTCTCCGCCTGGACGCCGCAAGTAATAGAACAGAATCGGGGCCCCTTTACCGCTAACAGAGCGTGCGTAGTGCAGGAAAGGGCAGAGAGCAGCACCCGCCCCATCTGTCGGCGTGTGGCACGGCTCCCCACGGGGGGCTCCCTTGACTTCACTCTGTTCCGCCCTGCCTCTCAGGCAGGGTTTAGAGCGGCTTGTCCACCCCCTCCCCGACCTGCGCCGGGTGACCCACGTGCCCACAGGCAGGCAGGGCAGTCCCTGGTCTCTGAAAACGTGCCCAGTTTTAAATGCTGCTTTAACTCCCATTTCGACTGCAAGGATCTTTTGTTGGATCAGCACGCAGAAAACAGAGCCACTGGGGCAAAGCTGTTGGCAGCTCGTTGGGCCACAGGGCAGGAGGGTGCCTCCTGCGATGCCCCGGCGCACGAAGGCCCTGGCGCACGGGGGCGCACGAAGGCCCTGGCACACGGGGGTGCCCTTTCGCACTTGGTGCACGGGGAGCACTCCGGAGTGGCACGAGAGGCAGCTGCTCACACGCTCAGCGTTTCCTGGCCTGTGGCACGGATGGGGGCTTGCCAGGCAAGGGTGGGGGCAGCTCCGTGCTCCCAGAAGGGGCGAGGCTGGGGCAGCCAGCCCTCAGGGCCTCCCAGAGCATCCCACACAGGCCCCTGCCCCCCGGTTGCCCTCTCGGCTGCTCAGAGCGTGCTGCACGCCTCGTGCGGCAACCAGACGGCCCAGGTTGCTACCGCAGGAGCCCCAGGTCCTTTTGAATTGCCTCCTCCACCTGCCATTGGCAGGCCTGGGCATGGAAGAATCTAGAGGCTGCCCTGCTGAGGTGCCCCAGCCCTGACCGGTCCCTCTGTGGGCCAAACCTGGGCCCCTCCGGCTCCGTGGTGCCAGCAGCAGGATGGCTGCGGTGTGGACCCTGGGCAGAGCCCGACCAGACGCCCGGCACAAGCCCCCTGCGGCCTCGCCAGCGCTCAGCACGGCTGCGGCGGGTGGCCTGTGCCTGTCCGGCGCCACCGATGCCAGGAGGGGGCAGGGTTCCGGTTCCCGCCTTCGCCAGGCTGCCGACGTGCCTTGGCATCGCCGTTACAGGCCGAACGGCCCTGGGGAGACCTGGTCCCTGCTCAGGCAGCGTGTTGTGCTGCGGCCACTAGAGGGAGGAAGGGCCCAGAGCAGGCAGGGACCGGGATGGCCAGGGCAGGACCATTCGGGTGCCTCCTGCTGCTCGGCTTTGTTGGGGCGGTTGGCTCAGTAACTGCTCCCCAGCAGGGCACCCCAGGCCCCTTCCGCTGCCCTGGCGGCTTCCCCCTCCCCGCCCAGCAGCAGACGCATTTGCCTCCCACAGGGGCCTCAGGAGGCCGGGGCTGCACAGCCGGTTGACACGGTGCTTTTGTGCTAGTTTGATCCCTGTGACTTGGGCTCCAGGCCTTACAGCTTGTCCCCGAGAGAACGCGCCCAGTGCGGGTTCGGCCCCCAGTGAAAGGGGCGTGACGGGCTGTGTAGACGCTCTTAATGCGTTTTAAACCGGGTTTAGTGTAACGCTGCTTAAACCGATTAGGGACCGGTTTAGGGAAGGCTAAAATGACCCGCTTCTAAACCCCGCGAGGCGTCCGCGTGGCAGCCTGCGTCTGTGTAACTGGAATGGGTTTGACAACCGATTTCGCGTAAACCGAGGGCTCGGTTCTCACTTTGGGGTGCGGAAGAGCAGCCCGCGGGCATGTGTGCTCGGCACCCGCCTCGCGTGTAAATCATTGGCCTCCCTTGTCCTCTCTCCCGAACTGCCGAGGTCCCTGGAGGCTGAGGGGGCTGCATGGAGCAAGGCCCCAAACGCTTCCGAGCAGTCACTCTGCAGCCAGAGGAGAGAAGCAGATGTAGCCTTGTGATCTCAAAAGCTCCCCTCTCCAGCTTAGGGCGCTCTTGGGAGCCGCTCTCCCCGCACACAAAGGGGACGGAGCGGCACAGCTGGGTTCTGGGCGTGCGGGGCTGAATACGCCTTTGCTCGCTTGCGGCCGACCCATGATCGGCTGATGTCCTGGGCTGAGCATGCACTGCTGTGCTTAGTGGAGCCTGCAGGAGAAAGGCGGCCTCGCTGGGCAGTCTTTGGAGCTGGGGTTCAGACCGGCCCCTCAGCCGTCCTGGGGCCTGGTCTGCACGTCCCTCCTCCGTGCTCCAGGATGTGACGCTTGGTTCCCCCCAGAGCGATAGCGGCGTCCGGCCTAGTGCAGCCGCGCTCTGCTACCGGCATCCACGCCCTTTCGCTGGTGCGGCTGGGAGCCGGTCCCCGCTACGCCGCAGGAGCACTTCGTGGCCGGTGTAAACTGGGTGGGGGGGGGGTTGCTGGGGCAGCTGTGCCAGGAAATCTCCAGCGCAGACACGGCCGGGGTCTGTAAGGTAACGGGGCGGACGGCCACGCGTGTTTACCGGCCGGTCGACGTGAGCGGGCCAGGCCTTAGGGCTGAACCCGACCAGGTGCGAACATTTGGGTCCCGTCCGCACCAGAGTCCCTTTGTCAAGGGATGGAACGCTGGGCTGGCTCGGCCGGGGCGCTCAGCATCGTTCTGCCGTTCAGAGCCGCCAGGGCGAGTCGGCACGTGGCCATCGCTGTGCCAGCCCCTCCCGTAAACCTGTCTGGATTTCAGTTGAAATCAATGTATTAACCCGGGCATGCCCTTCTATAGACACGGCCACAGCGAGCCGGAGTGACTGTTTTCTCTGCACACTGGTTTTAGAGTGCTCTAGCTAAACCCATGCAAACCTCTCCTGCAGGTGCTCTGGCAGCCGCTGTACCCTGGCTTATGCTAGCGTAGCTTAATTTGGTAAACCAGATGCAGTTTTGCCAACTCCAGGTGTTCGAACAGCATGGCGCTGGCCCTAAAAATCCTGAGACTGGCTTACAAATCAGGCAGATTTATATAAAACTGTATTTATTTGAGGGGTTTTTATTTTCCTTTTGGTTTCTGAAACTTTAGGGCGTATTTGGGTCTGATGTCAGGCTTGTCTCTGCAAGCCAGAGGGCTAGAAAGTTCCTCTCTTTAAATGGAAGCTGAAATTCTCATCTGATTTGAGGAAAACACTAAATATTGCAAGAAACTTGCACTAGCTCAAAGAAATGTTCCTTTGCAGCAGCGTCCTGACCTGGGCTGTGAGGAGGGTCAGACTGAGCTATGTGAAGCGAGTCTTGAAACAGAATTGCAAGTGCTGGCAAAGCAATGGATGCAAAGAAGACTGACGTAATTAAGGGTATTTAAGTGCCTGCTGTAAAGGTTTGCCCAGCTTTCACTCCACGTTTGAAACCTCCTGTCTCTTGTTTTGAAGTCAAGTCTCTGATCAGCTGGGCTGTTGCCCAAAGGCAATGTTGAGCCACTGGGATGCGGCTTTGGGGGTGGGGAAGGGACCCTATTGTACGGGACCACAGGGAGGGAATTGATGTTTATTTCCAAACATTCAAAGTGACAACACATTCCAAAGGGGCCTGGAATTGCTGTAACCTTGAATTATCCAGATGCTGAGCCGCCTCTGTCCCGGGTCCCCTTTTGTGTGATTTGATTCATCCTCCAGAGGCTCCCTGCTGAGGACAGCCCTGGCTGAATGAGGCAATTGAGAGGGAGGAAAGAGAGAGGAGGGAGCGCGAGAACATTTAACAGCTTCTGGCTGTGAAGTTGAGCGGAATCCTGTTGAAAGCCTGGTGCCTGAATAGCAGCTCTGATCTGTGTCCGGCAGGTCCTCCCTGAAGTCAGAAGCAGAGTGACACATGCCAGGATGTGTGCGTGCATGTGCACGTGTGTGTGCGCGCGCGCAGCATAGTGCAAGCAGCCTTTGCACAATGCATCACAAAATGAGCAGCACTTCCCAGCATGAGTTTCACATGGTGGGGTTTGGTCAGAGCTGGTTAATTTCAGCAGCAGCCCCAGGTTGTGTAACTGACGGACTTGCCTGGGCCCTGTCAGCGTCTGTTTTTAAAGCTCCCAGGACCATGCTTTGCGGTAACTGTCTCTGCCTCCTAATACTCTCCCCCTGAAACATGCACGTTGCCAGAGGCCAACCAGCCGGGGCCCTGCCTGTGCTCAGCGCTGTACAAACACACCCATGCCAGCAGCCCCCGCCCGCAGGCGCTCACAGGCGAGCTGGTCCGGAGGGGGGTGCAGGGTTCTGAGCCCGGCTGGAGCAGATACGGGTGCTGCAGCCCAAGCAGCCTGAGAGCGAAGTTTGCAGTGAGCATGCGACTGGTCGCTGGTGGAGTCGGAGACGGGCAGGCCCAGTTCGGTGGGAGGCCGCCCACCCCGACCAGCACTCTGGGGGCAGAGGCGGGCTGCAGCTGGGGAGCCGTGGCAGTAGCGGGGCTGCTCCGAAGGGCTGGGAGGTGAATGGGAGCTGCCCTCTAGACAGCCAGCGGGCCTGGCCCGTCAGAGCCTGCTGTGCGGCGCCGGCGCCTGGGCAAGGTGCAGCTGGGCAGCGCGAGCCGGGCTGGGGTCGTGCCCCCGTCTCACCTGGGCTGGGGTTTTACCACCCGCTCCCCGTGCCCTGGAGCGGCAGTGGGGGCAGGCGAGAGTTGGGCTCCTGTGGTCGCAGGGGAGGAGGGTTTTCCCCCAAGGCAGCCCTGCCCTTCCCAGCACTGAGGCTGCCCCCTTCCCCGCTGCCCTGTGCTCTTCGCAGTGTTGGGGCCCTGCCCTGGGCTGGGGGTTCCCCTTTGGCCCCACGGGAGTCAGCAGTGAGGTGCTGGGCGCCCGGTCACCCTTAGCTAGAGCGACGCCCCCACTCCTGGCATCAGCCCCCCCCCCGGTCTGCAAGCTCTGGGCAGGCCCCTGCCTCCTCCAGGGAGGGCTGGACGTGGCCTGGAGCTGCCAAGCGCCACGCTCCTGCTGGCAGCTGGTGCCCCTCTCCTGGATTTGGGCTGCAAATCGCCCTGCAGGGCTAAAGACCGGATGGTTCCCAAGCTAGGAATGGAGGCCCCTGACCCCTCCTCGGAGAGGTGAAGCTGCTGCAGCCCCATGGGGGACAGTGGCATCCAGAAGGGTGGGGGGCAAGTCAGGAAGCAACATGTGCCGTGGCAGCTGGGGGCGGGCCGTGCGCTGTGTGCCGTGGCAGCTGGGGGCGGGCCGTGCGCTGTGTGCCGTGGCAGCTGGGGGCGGGCCGTGTGCTGTGCGCCGTGGCAGCTGGGGGCGGGCCGTGCGCCGTGGCAGCTGGGGGCGGGCCGTGTGCTGTGCGCCGTGGCAGCTGGGGGCGGGCCGTGCGCTGTGTGCCGTGGCAGCTGGGGGCGGGCTGTGCGCTGTGTGCCGTGGCAGCTGGGGGCGGGCTGTGCGCCGTGGCAGCTGGGGGCGGGCCGTGCGCCGTGGCAGCTGGGGGCGGGCCGTGCGCTGTGCGCCGTGGCAGCTGGGGGCGGACCGTGCGCCGTGGCAGCTGGGGGCTCCCTGCTCACCCAGGGAGAAGGGGCGGGGGGTGCGCTCTGCATGGGGCAATGGGTGCTGCCTGGGTGCTCAGCCTTTCGCAGCGCGCTGGCTCGTACCATGTGGCCGGGCCGGGGCTCAGGGCCAGGCCCCCGCTCGCCAGCGTGTGGCTTTGCAAAGCCGCCTTTGCGCCTGGGGCAGCCGGTAAGTTAACCCGACGCCCGCCGGCCTCGCGCCGAGACCCCCGCCATGGCCTGACACCCCTGAGCAGGGCCCGGACACGCCACTAGCCCTGCAGGTCCCCGCGGCCGGCAGGAGCCCGGGCTCCCTGGACCCTCCTTTGCTCGGGGCTGCGCTGGGCAGGTGGGCTCTCTCCTCTCGGCCAGCAGCAGCCGCTGGCAGCAGGGATCCATACTGGCTGGGGGCGTCGCTACGGCACATCTCTCTCTCGAGCCGGGGGGTTCTGGGTTTAACTCAGCTGGGGCAAATTCTGGTTTGTGCCTCACTGGATCCCTGGGCTCCACCAGCCCATGGCAAAGCCAGTGAGATCCCCTGGGGAATGTGGGCAGGACCCGTGGGGGCGATGCGCCCCCCCCCCCCCCCCGCTTTAGGGATCTTCCTGTAACTTGCAACCATGACTGGAAAGCCCCCGGATTGCCCTGGGGCCCGTGATCTGCCCCGCCTGGCGCCTGCAGACGGCCCTGCCGTCCGGAGCGGAGAGGAGCTCCAGGGCGAAGATGCAGGACTGGGTGAGCGGGGGGCCCTGTGTGGCAGGACCAGATTGCAGCCGTTGGTTGAAGGAGGCTCCGAGCAGGACAGCTGCCTCCTGAGCGGGCGGGTCGTCCTGCAGGCGATGGTCTCGTGCCACCGAGCTGGGTGCAAATGGAACAAGCCGGGCCGGGCCGTTCCAGTCCCGCCAGCAGGGCTGGATTAAGGGGGGAGCTAGCCGGGCAGTTGCCCGGGGCACCAACCTACGGGGGGCGCCCGATTGCAGCTGTAAGGGACGCCGTGCGCCCAGGGGCAGAGCTGCGCATGCGTCGCGTGCCCGCTGCCCGGGGCGCAGGAAGGGCTCGAGCTGGCCCTGCCCGCCGGTGGGGTCGCTGCCGGGTGCTCAGGAGGCCTGGCTCGAGGGAGGACATGACCTCGGGTTGCTGACTTGAGACACTCCTGCGGGGCCTCCCTCCGGGAAGGGCCGGCTCGCCCTGTTCCTGGGAGGTGTTGCTGCTCCCCAGGCTTTCATCACTTTCCAGTCCTCCCGCGGGCGTTTCACAACCTCCTCGGAGCTTCCCGTTGTGTAACTTCCAGCAGCAGCCGGTTCACCTCCCTGCCCAGCTGTCTGGGGTCAGAGGGTGGGCCGGCCACCTTCCTTTCAGGGGGAGAGCTGGGGGCACGTTTGTCAATAGGACGGAGGGAGGGCGGATGGACGTGGAGGTGGGGGATTGTCGCAGCAGGAGACTAGGACTCCTGGGTTCCTTTCCCAGCTCTGCCAGTGACTTGCAGCTTAGCCACATCTCTCCACAGCTCGGTGCCTCAGTGCCCCCTTCTCTACGCACGGGGCTAGTGCCAGGCCTGAGGGTGCAGCCCAAGAAGGGATGGAGCATGATGGAGTCTGCTGTCCCCTGTGGCGCAGGCTGTGGCACCCCCGGCGCTGTGGCTCTCCTGGGCTGAGAACAGTGGAGCGAGGCAATGAGAGGACCGGGGGGCTTAAGGAAGTTTGGATTGGATAACTGGACTGTGAGGTGGATAGAAAGCTGGCTAGATTATCGGGCCCAACGGGGAGTGACCAACGGTTCGATGTCTGGTTGAGGGCCCCAAGGTTCGGTTCTAGGACTGGTTTGTTCAACATCTTTATTAATGACCGGGACGAGGGGATGGATTGCACCCTCAGCAAGGTTGCGGCTGACACTAAGCTAGGGGGAGGGGTAGATACGCTGGAGGGCAGGGACAGGGTCCAGAGTGACCTGGACAGGTTAGAGGATTGAGCCAAAAAAAAATATGAAGTTCAACAAGGACAAGTGCAGAGTCCTGCCCTTGGGACGGAAGAATCCCAGGCATTGGTACAGACTGGGGACCGACGGGCTAAGCAGCAGTTCTGCAGAAAGGGACCTGGGGATTCCAGTGGATGAGAAGCTGGATGTGAGTCAACAGGGCGCCCTTGTAGCCAAGGAGGCGAATGGCATATTGGGGTGCATGAGGAGGAGCATTGCCCGCAGATTCAGAGAAGTGATTATTCCTCTTTACTCGGCTCTGGGGAGGCCACATCTGGAGTATTGTGTCCAGTTCTGGGCCCCCACTACAAAAAGGATGTGGCCGCATTGGAGAGGGTCCAGCGGAGGCAATGAAATGCTGAGGGGGCTGGAGCATATGACCTACGAGGAGAGGCTGAGGGATTTGGGTCTGTTTAGTCTGCAGAAGAGCAGAGTGAGGGGGGGTTTGAGAGCAGCCTTCGACTACCTCACGGGAGTACCAAAGACGATGGAGAGAGGCTGGTCTCAGTGGTGACAACAAGGAGCAATGGGCTCAAGTTGCAATGGGGGAGGTCTAGGTTGGATCTTAGGAAAAACTCTTTCCCTAGGCGGGTGGGGACGCCCTGGGCTGGGTTCCCTAGGGAGGGGGTGGAATCTCCATCCCTAGGGGTGTTTAAGTCCCGGCTGGACCAAGCCCTGGCTGGGCTGATGGAGTTGGGTTGGTCCTGCCTTTAGCAGGGGCTGGACTCGATGGCTCCTGAGGTCTCTGCCCGCCCTGGGGTTCTAGGGTTCTATGACACCCAGGGGGTAAGTTTTTCGAATGGAGAATCCTTCATGTAAAATGTCCTTTTGTCCAAGGGTGGAGTTAGGGCAAAGGGGTCACCAACAGTCGATCGGGATCTTCCGGTCGATCTTGGAGCCTCTGACGGGCCCCTGACTGGTTAGGCCAAGAGGCTATCTAGTGCCAGCACTTCCCCCTCCCCCCCCCCCGCTGCGCACCTCCTGCCCTGTGCCTTGGAGCTGCCCCTCCCTGGGAGCCTCCTGCTCGCTGGGCAGGGCAGGGGGAGGAGGGCACTGATGCTAGGGAGCCCCCCTCCCACCCCGGAGTCTGTCTCCACAGAACGGCGCTTGGGATGGAGGGGTTCACTGGCCGCTTTTGGGAGCGGTGCAGGGCCAGGGCAGGGGGGAGCCGGCCTTAGCCCCACTGCACACCCCCCAGGAGCCACCTGGGGTAAGCAGGGCCCAGCTGGAGCCTGCTCCGAACCCCTTACCCCAGTCCTGAGCCCCCTCCTGCACCCCAAGCCCGCCCCAGACTCCGCTCACAGCCCCTCACGTGCAGATCCCAAAGACCAGCGCCTGCGCCCCAACCGCCTGCCCCAGCCCAGTGAAAGGGGGGCAGGCGTGAGCAGGGCGGGGCCTCGGAGAAGGGGCGGGACAAGGGTGTTTGGGTCTGCGGTAGATCCTGGACTGCACTTCCATTCCAGAAGGGATCTGGTGCTTAAAAGGGTGGGAGACCTCCCACCCCCGGTCCACAGTGCTGGGTCCTGCCACGAGGGCTGGGGACTGGACCCGATGCCTCTTGAGGTCCTTCCCGGTCCTAGGGCTCTAGGATTCATCCCCTGCCCCGCCACAGAGACCCCGCCCAGTCGACCTCCTTCCTCAGCCCCTGCGGGGGGAACTTAGGCAGAGGGCGGTGGCTGCTGGCTGGCCCCCGGCTCCGAAGGCAGCAGCTCTGCTGGCAGTCCGGCTGGCCGTGCCGTCCCATGCCCCCCTCGCTGCTGCATGACGTTCGACCTGTGCGCTGGGAAGGGTGAGGCCGGGGGCTGAGACACGTGGAGGTGGCCGGAGCCCGGCAGGTCCCCCCCTGCCAGCGCCAACCCTTCGGCACGTCTGACGCCGGCTGCGTCCCCTTTACCTGGGGTTTGGTTTTGGCTGGTCCCAGTGATCCGACGGGTCTGCAGTTCAATGCAGCTTTGCAGCTGCTGAGCAAGCCAGCCCTCACGTGCGGTCTCCCCCCCCCCCGCACCCCCAGAGTCCAGCCTCCTTCAAGAGGTGAGGGGCTTGGTTGGGAGCAGGGGTCGCCGCAGGCTCCGTGTGCCACTCTCTACACGCTCCATTTACGTTCCAGCTCTTCCAGCGGTTGCTCCCTGGCTCCGCCCCCCACCTCAGAACCTCGCGCCCCCCGGGCTGAGCCCCCAGCCCTCTGCCAGCAGAGCGTGGGTCGGGCCTGCCCGCCGCAGGGAGCTCCCCACTGCCCAGCTGGATTCTCGCTACCGTGCACGTGCGTCCGGGAGCCCCGGGGGAGCCGGATGCGCTGGGGGCGCCGGAGCAGTAACCCTCCCCTGGCTGCTTCTTTCCACAGGGAGAACGTCTCTACCCAACCTAGAGGAAGAAATCGACCTCTTAGCCGACGCCCTGGCCAAGCAGGATGCCACTCGCCTCCACCTGCCCCAGGACGGTGAGTCCGGAACCCGCCTGCCCCGGCGCGCTCCCCGCAGCCTTTTCTCCCAGCTGCTTCCCGAGGGCCCGGGCCCCCAGGCCCCTGGGGCTGACAACTCCGGCTCCTCTCGCGCTGAAATCTGTGGAAAGCAAGAAACACGAGCCTGCCGCAGGGCCCCGCTGTTCAGAGAGGGGCCGTCCGGAATTGCTGGCTTTCCAGGGAAGGGTTGCTGGCATTTCCTGGCTGGCTGGCTGGGGAGCGAGCAAGCCACGGCGGTTTCCTTGCTCTGCAAACACTTCAGCAGGAGCAAAGCCCAGGGCCCAGAAAACATGTGCACTTCCTCATTTGGAAGCTCCCCAGACTCCCGTCCTCCAGGCACGTCATGGCAGTGCAGACTAGTGGTTAGAGCAGGGGGGCCTGAGGTCTATTCCTGGCTTGACTACAACTCGGGGTGACCTGGAGGAACTCCCCTAACCCTCTGTGCCTCAGTTTCACTCTTTGTAAACGAGGGATGTCCTCTCCCATGAGGCTCTTAGATGCAAGAGGCTCTAGAAGTGCAGCATGTTTGGTGACGGGGGGAAGAAGGTGCTTTTGGGGAGAGACGTTCCCTGGGTGGAAATGGGCTTTTCTCTCTCCCTTTCCATCCCGTGATTCCTGGGCACGTAGTCTCGCTTCCTGAGATGCTGTGTCCTGGTTGGTGCTAAATCATTAAACATCTATGGGGGCGCGAATGTTGGAGTTCTCTCCTTTATCCTTGCTGGTCACAGAAACTCTGTGCATCTTTCCGCTCCCTGACCCAGAGCTGGGTGTTGGTGGATCACACTGCATCTGCTACAGCTGTTGGTCTCTGCTTTCTTGCACAGTGACCTTGACCCCTGCAGGGAAGCATCCTGAAGCCAGTGGAGTGAGAGGGGAGTCCGACCAGAAGAGCAGAGCAAACCACAATGCTGTGACATCTCATCCCACCGCTGCCACCAAGACCGTGAAGAGCTCTCCAGTGGAGGTGTTCCACGTCACCTCTAATGACCTCCTGATACTCGGTAGGTGCAGGCTTCCCTGTGGAGTTCAGCGCTAGAGATGGGCCTCATCCAGCCGGTGCGGGAGCAGGTTTAGCACCTCGGGGCATGGTGCTCTGCCTGTGATGGGTCTTGAGGCAGTTTGGCTCCGAAAAGGAGCTTTGCAGCTCAGGCTGGCCTCTCCTGGAAGTTCCCGGGATGGGGAGAAGGAGAGAGGCAGGGAGAGACCGAAATCAGCTTGCTAATGAGTCCATGGAGTGGCTGGGTTTACTGCCGTGCATGCCTGGTGCAATAACAGTCATCGACTCTGCGGCGCTCCAGGTGTGTGTGGGTGATGGTGTGGCTGGGGAGGCATTAAGGGGCACGGGGGGGTTTGCTATTGCAAGGGCGGGGTGAACCCCTGCCAGCCAGCCATCTCGCGCGCACGCGCACACACACACACACACCCCCACCCACCCCATCCGCTTTGTGCTGCCCCGTCAGGAGCTCTGTGCTGTGTCCTTCCTCCGCAGGGATGATCGTGATGTTCTCTGTGGCCGGCATCGTTGCTTTAATCGTGGCTGGGATCTGTTGGTGCAGGTGAGCGGCCGGACCTCCTGCAGCCAGCACCTGGCCCATCTCTTGGCTTCCGGCTGAGCTGGAGCCTGGGCGGGGCAGGGGTTAGGGAGCGAGGGGGCGCTCCTGGGCGAGGGGCCTGGGCGGGGCAGGGGTTAGGGAGCGAGGGGGCGCTCCTGGGCGAGGGGCCTGGGCGGGGCAGGGGTTAGGGAGCGAGGGGGCGCGCCTGGGCGAGGGGCCTGGGCGGGGCAGGGGTTAGGGAGCGAGGGGGCGCTCCTGGGCGAGGGGCCTGGGCGGGGCAGGGGTTAGGGAGCGAGGGGGCGCTCCTGGGCGAGGGGCCTGGGCGGGGCAGGGGTTAGGGAGTGAGGGGGCGCTCCTGGACGAGGGGCCTGGGCAGTTTGGCCAATGGGAGCTGGGGGGGCAGTTCCCTGCAGTGCGCAGAGCCCCCGGCCAGGCAGAATCCGTGGGTTGGATCTGGCCCATGGCTTCTTGCCTTGACTGGGGCCGTGGGGCTCAGGGCTCTCCCCTGCGCCGGGGGCCAGGGCCGACGCTCCAGCTATGGCACCCCCACGTGGCTAGAACACCAGCGCTGGCTCGCCCTGCGGTGGGGGGAGGGGAAGCGACCCTGAGCCTTGTGGGCCAGAGCTGGGCTGTGAGCCACGTGTTCCCCACCCCTGGTCGGACGCACGGGATTTGCTGTTCCCTCCAAGACTGGGCGCAAGCGACAGGCGCTCTGGGCGTCCGTGGAACCCGCCAGTCCAAGCGCCTGGCTTCGGTGGCACCCAGTGGCTGAGAGTTCCACAAGCTCGTTCCACGTTCAGGGCACGTTCCCTTTGAGCAGCTTTCAATTTCCCGTTCCGCTCTGGAGACCAGGCAGGCCGTGGGAAGGGACGAGCTTGCTCCCCTGCCGGCCCCGAGGGGGGACGGGGGTTCAGGGCCCCCGGCCTGCAGCAAGCAGACAGATGCACGGATGGGTTTTAGCTCAGCGCGTGTCCCGGAACAGCGCAGGGGGAGGTAGGAGTTTTCATTGCTGCAGCCCCAGTTGGCTTGACCAGCCTCTTGTCCCCTCTGTAGGCTGCAGAAGGAGATCAGACTAGCCCAGAAAACCGACTACCCAGCTCAGAAGCTGCCCGGCCCCCTGCCGTACGACAAGCTGTCGGTAAGCGTGCTCCGGCGCCCTCCGGCCCATCCGCAGCACGGTCTGTTCCTGACCCTTGTGCTTGGGGCGCAAACCCTGTAGGACGCCTGGGGCAGGTAATGCAACGCAACGGGGGAGGGGCTGTGCCATGGAGAGTTTGAAAGAAGTCCTGGAGGCCGGCTAAAGCCTGCCTCTCCCCTTGGCCTCTGGGCTTCGGTCTGTACCGGAGGCTCCGTGGCCACGCGAGTGAGCCGCTCTCCGGAGACCTGCGTTCACCTCCTGCTTTTCTTTTCCAGCCCGGGGATCAGAAGCTGGCTCAGAGCGCCCAGATGTATCACTACCAGCACCAAAAACAGCAGATGCTCTCCATGGAAAAGTGAGTGACGGCCTGCCGCTCCCAGAGCAGTCAGCCCCCCCCCCCCGGCCTGCCGCTCCCAGAGCAGTCAGCCCCCCCCCCCGGCCTGCCGCTCCCAGAGCAGTCAGCCCCCCCCCCCCGGCCTGCCGCTCCCAGAGCAGTCAGCCCCCCCCCCGGCCTGCCGCTCCCAGAGCAGTCAGCCCCCCCCCCCCGGCCTGCCGCTCCCAGAGCAGTCAGCCCCCCCCCCCCCCGGCCTGCCGCTCCCAGAGCAGTCAGCCCCCCCCCCCGGCCTGCCGCTCCCAGAGCAGTCAGCCCCCCCCCCGGCCTGCCGCTCCCAGAGCAGTCAGCCCCCCCCCCGGCCTGCCGCTCCCAGAGCAGTCAGCTGCCCCCCCCCCCCCCCGGCCTGCCGCTCCCAGAGGAGTCAGCCCCCCCCCCCCCGGCCTGCCGCTCCCAGAGCAGTCAGCCCCCCCCCCGGCCTGCCGCTCCCAGAGGAGTCAGCCCCCCCCCCCCCGGCCTGCCGCTCCCAGAGCAGTCAGCCCCCCCCCCCCCGGCCTGCCGCTCCCAGAGCAGTCAGCCCCCCCCCCCGGCCTGCCGCTCCCAGAGCAGTCAGCCCCCCCCCCCCCCCCCCGGCCTGCCGCTCCCAGAGCAGTCAGCCAGCCCCCCCCGGCCTGCCGCTCCCAGAGCAGTCAGCCCCCCCCCCCCGGCCTGCCGCTCCCAGAGCAGTCAGCCAGCCCCCCCCGGCCTGCCGCTCCCAGAGCAGTCAGCCCCCCCCCCGGCCTGCCGCTCCCAGAGCAGTCAGCCCCCCCCCGGCCTGCCGCTCCCAGAGCAGTCAGCCCCCCCCCCCCCCGGCCTGCCGCTCCCAGAGCAGTCAGCCCCCCCCCCCTCCCCCCGGCCTGCCGCTCCCAGAGCAGTCAGCCCCCCCCCCCCCCGGCCTGCCGCTCCCAGAGCAGTCAGCCCCTCCCCCCGGCCTGCCGCTCCCAGAGCAGTCAGCCCCCCCCCCCCGGCCTGCCGCTCCCAGAGCAGTCAGCCCCCCCCCCCCCCCGGCCTGCCCGCAATAAGGACCGACGGAGGCTAGAGCCGGGCGGGGGGAGGGGCCTGCCCGCAATAAGGACCGACCGAGGCTAGAGCCGGGCGGGGGGGAGGGGCCTGCCCGCAATAAGGACCGACCGAGGCTAGAGCCGGGCGGGGGGAGGGGCCTGCCCGCAATAAGGACCGACGGAGGCTAGAGCCGGGCGGGGGGAGGGGCCTGCCCGCAATAAGGACCGACCGAGGCTAGAGCCGGGCGGGGGGGAGGGGCCTGCCCGCAATAAGGACCGACCGAGGCTAGAGCCGGGCGGGGGGAGGGGCCTGCCCGCAATAAGGACCGACCGAGGCTAGAGCCGGGCGGGGGGGAGGGGCCTGCCCGCAATAAGGACCGACCGAGGCTAGAGCCGGGCGGGGGGAGGGGCCTGCCCGCAATAAGGACCGACCGAGGCTAGAGCCGGGCGGGGGAGGGGCCTGCCCGCAATAAGGACCGACCGAGGCTAGAGCCGGGCGGGGGGGAGGGGCCTGCCCGCAATAAGGACCGACCGAGGCTAGAGCCGGGCGGGGGGAGGGGCCTGCCCGCAATAAGGACCGACCGAGGCTGGAGCCGGGCGGGGGGAGGGGCCTGCCCGCAATAAGGACCGACCGAGGCTAGAGCCGGGCGGGGGGAGGGGCCTGCCCGCAATAAGGACCGACCGAGGCTAGAGCCGGGCGGGGGGGAGGGGCCTGCCCGCAATAAGGACCGACCGAGGCTAGAGCCGGGCGGGGGGAGGGGCCTGCCCGCAATAAGGACCGACCGAGGCTGGAGCCGGGCGGGGGGAGGGGCCGGGCGGGTGGTGCTAGGAATCCCCGTTGGCTTTGACCTTCTAGCCTGAGGGGCCGTGGGCTGCAGGGCTGGGGCTGCCCTGCTGCAGTGGGAGGGCTGTGGGGCAGAAGGGGCAATAGGGGATTTCACCTCCCCCCTACGGGCCTGTCTCTTCACAGGCATAAAGAGGAGCCCAAAGTGCCGGACTCGGCCTCCTCCGACGAAGAGAACGAGGACGGCGATTTCACGGTGTACGAGTGCCCCGGGCTGGCTCCGGTACGGCGGCGGCGGGCGCGCTTCTCGGGAGCCCCCAAAGCTCCCCTAAGGCGGGAGCTGCCTTGGGAGAGACGCTGGAGCCGGCGCTGCCTGGCCCCGCCAGGCCTCAGGCGCCGGGGGGCGAGAAGGCCTGCTTCCTTGCCAGGAAGGGGCTGGCAGTTGTTTTGTTACAATGGCCTCATGCGGGACCGTCAGAAGCTCCTTAAAAGTGGGGACCACGGGTGCCCCACACACGCCCCCCCCCGTGCTGCTCCGGCCCCAGAGGCCCCGCCCCCTGGCTCAGCCTTGGGGAGCACCCTTCCGCTTTTAAAACCTTGGCCCCCTCCCTCATGCCAAATCTGCTTCAGAGCCCCCCTCCTGGCTTCCTCCCACCGACCGGGGGGACAGGGCCCCATCCAGCCTCAGCTGAAGGTGGCTCCCTGGGATCCTGGTCAGATCCGGACCCTGCTTCTTGGTAGAGCTGGCTGGAGGTTTCCCACTGGAAAACGTTCGGCGAACTCTGTCGCAGGACGGGCCCTGTCTAGTCAGCCAAAACCTTCCCTGGGAAAGGAGCAGAGAGCTTTGCTGAGGTGGGAGGGATTCCACGAGCCAGCCCCCCAGCAGGGATCCGTAGCTAGCGGGCCCCGAGCGGGGCGGTGAGCTCTGACCTGCCCCCCCTTCTTTCCCCGCCGGCGGCTGCAGACTGGCGAGATGGAAGTGAAGAACCCCCTCTTCGACGACTCTGCCGTCCCCCCTTCGGGCCCCCGGACCCACCAGTAGCTCGCTGCCGACTGGGATGCAGAAGGCCGCCTGCCCGGCAAGGCAGCGCGCCAGCCACCCGGCTCCTCCCGCGCCGCTCCAGCCACGGATCCCGGACTGTCCGACCCACTCGGAACACGCCTGCTGGGCGGGGCCGCCCCTGGCTCCGGCTTCACGCTGCTCTCTCTGCTGCGCTCTCGCTTGCTGCCTGCCCCGGGGGGTTCGGCTGGGCAGGGCGGGGCCCTCGGGGGGCAGGTGGCTGGCTGAGCGATAGTGCGAGGGGCAGCGGTGTCTCCCCCACAGGCTTTGGTTGGTCTGTGTCGCTGGGGGTCTCGTGCTGCGGCAGCTGAAAAGGGGCCCCTGAGTGGGGATGGAGGAATGAACAGCAAAGCAAGCACCGGGGCTTGGAAAACGTCCCACCCTGCGAGGGCCGGTGCTGCCGCAGTGGTACCCTAGCGGGCGCGGCGTTAACAGGCCCCGGGGCTGGCACTGGCAGCCGGACGCAGCCCTGGCGTTCGAGCGCTCGTAGCTGAACTGGTGGGAAGCTTTCTGAGAAGGTCCTAGTGTAGACGTGGTTAAAACCAGTCCCCGTCCTTCTCGTGGCTGGGCCCCTCGGTGCCACTGCAGCAGAAACCCGAGTGCCCTGGGGGACCAGGCTACATGTCGCCAGGTCAAGAGCAGAGGGTGGGAACTCCGTGAACGGGAACCAGCCCTCCCCAGGCACCATGGTCTGGAGCGGTGGAGTGAGAGAGTCTAGCCCCAGGGACTGGCCCACACTTGGTGTCTGGCTTCCCATGCGGGTGGCTCTAGACTCGGTGCCTTTGTCTCGCTGCCCCTGGGGCTCGGGGTCTGACGCAGCAAGTTTGCCCTGCACCGAATTTGGCTGTGATGCGGGTTTTATAATTCCATATTTGTAGCATTTCCCAAGGCCGAGCCTGGCCAGGGCCCGTCTTCTCTGTCGTTGTGTGAACCCGTTTGTCCAATAAACCAGCATTGCAGGTTCCCCAGGGCGGATTTCTCCGCCGGCCGGGCTCTGATTCCCTCGCTCGGGTTGAGTGTGTCCACACGGCCCCGCTGCCGACGCCCCCGGGCCGGGTGAGTGGCGGGAAGGGCTGTGGGGTGGGAGAGCGCTGGCGTTTCCCGCTGGCCTGGGCGCACAAAGGAACCAAACCCGCGTGTGCAGGAGAGCGAATCCCAGGGCCCCGCCTGGCCCTTTCCAGCACCCCTTGTGCCTGGAGAGCACTGGAGCCCTACAAGCCGCAAACGCGGCCGGGCGCCCGCCGCTCGCTTCTGCGGCTCCGGCTGCGAATTGCGTCTCTGGAACCCTGCGTACGGGCGGAGCCCACGTCCCCACCCTGCGGGTCCACGCGGGCTCCTGGCTGCGGCTGCTCAGTTTGCATCAGTGCAGCGTCCAAAAGGGCCCGTGTTCGGAAAGGGAGAGCCTGTCCCTCCTGGGCCGTGCCAGCCCCGCGCAGCCTGCGGGAGGGACACGCAAGGGGCAGCGGGCAGACACCCGCCAAGGGAGCTTACAGCCTGTTTCTGCGGCTTGCCTTCCCCACCCCCGGGCCAGCGCGGGATGCTGGAGGGCAGTGGCTGGGAAGAGGAGCTGAGCTGCTCAGCAGGGGTTAGAGATCATTCCACCCCCCACCCCCCGCTGAAAGCCATGGGGGTAGGGGGGACGCTCCTGTACTGACCAAGCCCTGGCCCATGCAGCCTTGGCCCCTCCCTTGGTGGCTGCCAGGAGCCTGGGGCTCCAGCCTCCTTGCATGAAATGGGGCACGTTTCTGTTCCCCTTCCAGACTGATACCACGGCCAGGCCTGGCGGTATCCGCACACTGCTCCATAGGCGCTGCCGGGCTCAGCCAGGGCTGCCGGACTTACTGGGCCCCTGGGCAAGTGGGGGCGGGGGCGGGGGCAGCCAGCCCACAGTGCCGCCCGAGCCCACCGCCCCTCCCATCCCGGAGCGCACCACCCGGCGCTCTGACAGTCATTTCAAGGGCATGTGGGAGTCCCAGGCCCTGCTGAATCGCCGGGGGCAGTTCCCCCCGTTAGGGTTGCCAGATGGTTTAACCAAAAATACCAAACACCCGCCCCCTCCAAAAAAAAATGGGGAAAAAATTCTGTTGAGGGCGGGAGAAAAAAAGGGAGGAGACCAAAGTTGTTAAGCAAAAAACCCATCAAAGCAAAGCAAGCGCTGCGCCTTTAAATAGCCCTGCACTCCTCACGCCCCTGCACGTGCCACACATGGCAGAGAAAAATTGTCCCCGCCAGGCTTCTGTCAGAGGGAAACAGGAAATACTGGACATTTTCCAGTATTTTCTGGGTTTTTACTGGCTGGGGGTAGGGTTGTCAGGTGTCCGGTATTTTCGCCTTCTGTCGGGTAAAAAATTTCAGAAAATACCAGAGTCCTAAAATGTCTGGTATTTTCTGATTTTTTTTTTCCCAGCCAGGAGGTGAACATACCGGACACTGGCACCTCCTAGCCCCCGGCCTCCCTGGGCTACGACACCCCCAACCCCCTGCCCCCGAACCCCATTTTACCTCGTTCCGCAGGGAAGCTAAGTTCTGGTTTGAGCAAGAACACAAAATGGCCGCCGGCAAAAAGACCAAGGGGAAGCAGTGCCTTCCCTGGGTCTTAGTGCTCAACCGCTCCCCTGTTTCTATCCCTAGTCTAACTCAGCGCTCACCCTGAAAGGGGCCATGCTGTTTTAATGCTGTTGTATTATTTAAATTTTTTTTTTTTTTTTGCTTAATAAGTCTTGGAGTCCTTTCTCCCCCCCCCCCCGCTCAACAATTTTAGTCCCCCTTTTTTTGGGGGGGAGTGGGATGTTCGGTATTTTTGGTTCAACCGTCTGACAGCCCTATAACAGGGACACAAATATGGGACTGTCCGAGTGAATACCGGACACCTGGCAACCCTACCCCCCGTTGGCAGGCCTGGCCACAGCTACCCTCCTCACTCTGCCTCGCTGCTGCTGGTGTGTGTGACTGACGGGCCAGTCACAGGCCATGAGACGTGGGCCCTTTAAAGCTCTGCCCATTTGTAACGGTGCCTCGGGGATACAAGTCTCCGCACTCCGCGTCTGTCTTGTGTGTCTGTAGACAGCCTCCTCCTCCCCCCCCCCCAAAGGCTGGGCGTCCCCCCCTGCACACAGGATCTGTCCCAAAGTTGACTCTCAGGCTGTTTCACTGGCTCCAACCTCCCCCCCTTCCCCCCCAGATGTATGCAAGGTTGGGTTCTCTGGGCGGCCTCCTGCCTTGGCCCCCAGGTGAGTTACCGGGAGGGAGCTGAGCTGCAGCCTTTGCACGAGGCCTGCAGGGAAGAGCAACGCATGTGGGCCCACGAGTGAACCCCACGCGCCCTGGAAACACTGTGTCCGCCTCTGCACCCCGGCACGGCTGCAGCCCGGCGGCCCCGGCCTTCGGTGCTGTGTTGTCACTTTACGACGCCGGCTCCTTTCCAGTGCGTAGCGTCGCTGGAGCCCCCGGCCCGCCCCCGCCCGTTGTACGGATTGTATGATTTTGAACAGAAAGTTTTATTAAACGACCGTCTTTCAAACCGCAGGGAGCGTGTGGTGTGTGGGAGTGCAGCTCTGCGGCCGCGTCTTCACAGCGCTGGGAACACTAGTCACAAGCCCCCGCCTCAGCGGTGCTGGGGTGCGGCTGCCTCTCGCCGCGCGCCGGGCCTTCCCGGACAGCCCTGCGGCTGCCTCTCGCCGCGCGCCGGGCCTTCCCGGACAGCCCTGCGGCTGCCTCTCGCCGCGCGCCGGGCCTTCCCGGACAGCCCTGCGGCTGCCTCTCGCCGCGCGCCGGGCCTTCCCGGACAGCCCTGCGGCTGCCTCTCGCCGCGCGCCGGGCCTTCCCGGACAGCCCTGCGGCTGCCTCTCGCCGCGCGCCGGGCCTTCCCGGAAGGGGAGCCGCTGGCTGCAGGGCGAGGCGCACTGGCAGAAGGACCAGCCGGTTCCCTTGCATTCTTCCAGCATGCGCGTGCTGGGTTTGCACGGCGGTGGGCCGTTTCCCACCCGGTGTAACTGTGCCCCCGCACCCCTGGCAGTCCCATGCGACGCCCGCTGGGCCCCCACTAAGCAGGCCAAAGCTAAAGGCTGGTTCTTGCCGGGTGTGGCGGCGGGGGGGGAATGTTAGAATGCTGAGTCCTCTGCCCAGGTCTGCAGGGCTATGCACTGGATTGGCTGCAGACCCTTCAGGGCCGACGCTCTCCTGCCGGCCCCCTCCGCACCTGCTGCCCCAGTGCAGCCTGAGCCATGGCAGCAGGCGCTGGGGAGCCCTCAGCTCCATGGCTGGTGCCAGCGCAGCCAGGGCACTGAAATCCCTGCAGCCCTGGGCTGGAGCATGCTCAGTGCAGACCGAGTCTTCTGCTACCACCTCTCCCCGGCTGGCGCCCGTAGGTCCTAGCAGCCCTCAGAGGCTTGTAGCACCGACGCTGGGGGCTCTCCCTGGGGCACGTTACCGGTCCCTGCTCCTGAGCCGTCGATGGAAGAACGAGGCCAGGGTGTTTCCCTGCCGGTTGCAGCGCTGAGCCGTGCTGGGCTCCAGAGACGAGGGGCCCGGCAGCGAGGTGCAAAAGGGCATCGACTGGAATTGGAACAGGTTTTAATGTTCATAGCCAAGCCCCGGGGGGAAGCCTGGCCAGTGCAAGCCCGGCCTGGCCAGGCCCTTCTCCAGACACTGGCCAGCCGAGGCCTACAGCCTGCCCGAGTGCCGTAGCGGCCGCAGCTCCCCGGAGCACCCTGGGCTCGATCTGTTTCTCTCTCTCTCTTCCCAGCCCCCGGATGCTGTCACCTTCCCTCCCTGGTGTCTCTGCACTTGCAGCACCAGGCGATGCCTGCCCCAGCCCCGCTTCTCGGATCAGTCAGTGTTTAGAGCAGTGCTTCTCCCCCGGCGGTACGAGAACCCTTGGGGCACTCGAGAGAAGTCTGGGGCTACGTCAACACAACCGAACTTTGGAGAAAACGGAATTTTTGTGTTACGGTTTCCAGCGCTTTATTATTTTTGTACTTTTTATACCCAAAAATTTCATCGCCTGCCCGGCTACAATGAAGTTGTTTAAACAAATGTGTTGCGATGGTAGAAAAAAATGTTGGCTACGTCTAGCCTGGCATGATTTTCCGGAAATGTTTTTAACTGAAAAGTTTTCCGTTAAAAGCATTTTCGGAAAAGAGCATCTAGATTGGCACAGACGCTTTTCCACAAAAACACTTTTTGCGGAAAAGCGGCCGTGCCAATCTAGACGCGCTTTTGTGCAAAAAAGCCCCCATGGCCATTTTCGCGATCGGGGCTTTTTTGCGCAAAACAAATCTGAGCTGTCTACACTGGCCCTTTTGCGCAAAAGTTTTGCGCAAAAGGAACTTTTGCCCGAACGGGAGCAGCATAGGATTTCTGCAAGAAGCACTGATTTCTTACAGTAGGAAGTCAGTGCTTTTGCGGAAATTCAAGCAGCCAGTGTAGACAGCTGGCAAGTTTTTCCGGAAAAGCGGCTGATTTTCCGGAAAAACTGGCCAGTCTAGACACAGCCCCCGTGTCTGAAAACTGTAGGTGCGGGGGACACTTATAATTTTTAAGGGGTACTTTATTAAAAAAAGGTTGAGAAACACTGGTTTGGTTTAGACAAGTTAAACGCACTCGTCCCTTTAGCTTTTCTCCCTTGCACGCTGCCTCCAGCCTTTCCCTCAGTCCACGCTCGCCCTGGTGCACTCGGTCCTGGTCTGACAGTAACATCGTAGGGCCGAGGGCGGCTGTTCTCCGCATTCAGTGACTGGCCTTACGCCGCTGAGTTTGCAGGACCAGGGCCCTGGCTGGTCTACAGGACGGTGCCAGGTGAAGGGAAATCGTCTTGCATGGCCTTACTGCTCCAGGCATGACCCAGTCCCCCTGCTCGTGACACAGTGAAACCGCCTCCCTGGCATTGCTGAGCCAGGACTCGAGTGAGTGTAGACACTGCGTGACCTGCATTGACTCTACCAGTCCTCCAGCGGCTGTCCCACAATGCCCCATTCCCAGCGACAGTGACCGCTCTGGTCCGGGCCGGCTCGAGCCATTCCTGCACCCCGGGCAGCGGCCACGTGACACGTGCAGCCCCGCCCCCGGCACACGGTGCCCCTTACAGCTGCCATCAGGCACCTCCCGTAGGTTGGTGCCCGAGCAGCTGCCCAGCTACCCCCCCCCCCTTAATCCGTCCCTAATTCCGGTTACTCCTCTGCTCCAGCCTCAGCTTTCCCACCCGACGCCTGGCTCTTTCCCCTGCCTTCCTGCTTCTCTCTGGTCTCCTCCAGAGCCCTTCCCCTTGCCCGACTTCCTGGGAGCTGAGAGCCACTACAGCCCCTGCCCAAACCACCCCACCACCTCCTCAGTGGAATGGGGGGACTTACAGCCTGTGCCCCCTGCTTCCGGCGCCCCTTGATCTCAGCTTACTGGCTGAGTGCCTTTGGGGAACTACAAGTCCCAGAATGCATTGGTCCTGGGCCAAAACCAATGAGGAGGTAGAAAGCTGGAGGCTTGCCCTTAAAAGGCCTCGCCGTGACCTAAAGACTAATCTCAGCTAGGGCTTGTCTACCCTGGGGCAATGGGCCAAGCGATTCCACGGGGCCAGTGCTGGCTCCAGAGCGAGCGTTAGTTGGGCCAGGCTCCTGCAGACGGCCCTGGTGCTCGGGTCAGGCTGGCAAAGGGCCCTTTCCAATGGCTGGGCCCTGGTGTGGTTCTCGCGTGTGACCGTCAACCCCCCCCCTCCCCGCCCCGCCAAGCACACCGCCAGGGGCCAAGCAGCTCAGAAGCATCAAGACCCTGAGGGGGCCCGAATGCCAGCGAGGGCCCAGCCCCCCCAGCTGAACCCTGGCCCCTCTGAGGGGTCGCAGGCTCGGATGCTTAGGGCATGAGCAAGACCCTGCGGTCCCTGCCCGTGTCCTGTGTGTCTCGCCCACGGCTGTGCTGCCGAACGCTTGCCCTCTCTGAGTTGGGCTCGGGGTGGGGGGGCATCCCGCTGGTCAGCCCCTGCGGACGCTCCGGCTGCCTCGAGGGGGGCGTCGAACGGCTCGGGCTGGGCCCGCGCACCGGGGCTGCGGCATTGGACCAACGTGGGTGACCAGCGCCAGGCCTTGCTGCAAACCGCTGGCTGCTGTGCTGAGCCTCCCAAAACTCCTGTCTGCCTGGGGAACGGGACTCCACCTGCTGCCGGAGCGCAGCCGGCTCCTCTTAGACACCATCCGTGTCCTGGCTCAACTGGACCTGGCGGCATGTCGGAGGGTCCTCCCCCCAGCGGCCCAGCCCCTCCGCTCCCGGGAGCTGAACGAAGCGGATCCAGCCGCACGCCGACCCCCGGGCCAATGCGAGAAACCCCCCCAGCCGGCCCCAGGAGAATTGCTGCATTGAAATGTAGAGGACCCCTCCCACCCCCCCCCCCGGGAAACGCTGCTCTCCACAATGGGCAGCCCTTCCCCAGAGGGCCGGTTCAAAGTCAGCGGCTCCCCTTCCGCAGGGCGCTGTATATGAAAGGGGGCTGGAATGTGTGGGGCTGCTGCCCGGCAGGCTGGCTTGATGTGCTTCCTGGGGGCTGGAGTGAAAGAGCCGGGTGGGGGGGAGGAGGGGGCCAGGCCGCAGAACAATAAATCAAAGGCAGGAGGCTGATTGTGGAGCTGAAGGCGCCTCTCCCAGTGTCCTGTCCCCCGCCGGAGCCGGGGAGGAGCAGCCGAGAATCCCGGCAATTGGAATCCTGCAGTGTCACTTCCTCACACCTCAGAGCCGGCGCTTCCTGAGGGCAGGGCCCGGCTCCTAGGCCAGCCTGGGGCTTCGGCCCTGCTGCCCAGACGCTGTGGCACCTTCTGGGAGGTTTGTTTCTACTAGTGCAAGTTCCTGCCTCGGCCTTTTCCCAGGAGCCCAGAGGGGGCTGCAGCTGCGTTCCTGGGGCTCCGTGTACAAGCCTTGCCATGGAAATGGCTCCATGCAGCCCCCGGAGACCAGAAAGCCCCCCATTTGCCCCACAAGGGCCCAGGATCACCCCTCACGTCCTCCCTTTCTCCCACCCTGCGTAATTCAGGCCAGGGGCTGGGTGCCCCGTAACACGCTCCTGTCCGAGTGCACCAGGGGCCTGGCACACGGGGCTTTCACGCTGGCATCTCTTACCTGCCAACTCCGCTGTGCTTGCCATGTCTGGGGCTGTTTGCATGCACAGTGCGCTCTGCACTGCAGGAGTACCTGCCGGGGGGCTCGTGGCCCAGGGCACCATGCAAAGGCCACCCTGCCCTATGGCTGGCAGCCCGCACCCAGTGGCTGCAATCCTGGCCCCAGTGAAGTTGATGGTTTTGCCAGGGATGTCCGGAGCGGGGATGTGGGGGGCTGCTCAGGAGAGATTCACACACCACCCAGCTGGCGAGCAGAGCGCCCACGGCCAGGTGTTTTGTTTCTACTAGTGCACATCCGCACGTGCCTCGGCGCATAGAGCAAATGTACTCCGCACATGGATGGAGAAGCTTAGCGGGTATGTGGGGCAGGAGGACCAGGGTCCCAGCCTGCATCTGACGGTTCTGCACTTTGGTGTCGGACTCAGGGCATTGTCTTCCCTTAGCACCCTGCGGAGCCCAGGAAATCAGCTAGAGTGAGGGAGCTCGGTGCTTGCAACCCGCCAGCCACACCTTCCCTAATCCACAGCAGAACAGTCTCAGCCGCCCAGTCAGAGGAAATGAGCTTTTCTGGCTTATCTCTTTGGCAGGTCTCTGAGCCAGACTCCAAAGAAAGCCCAGCCCCTTATCAGCCAGCCAAGTTAATTAGTAGGGGACGTCCCTGGGAGCCCATGGGGTGCCGGCTAGCACCCTGCAGCTGGAGTTGCCCTGCTCCCACCTTGCCCAGGTTCAGCGTGCCCACCGCCCGGCCCCCCGGCGGGGTAGTTGGCCCTGGGCCGTGCTCCCCGACGGAAGGGATCACCCCAGCCCTGCAACCAACATGCTGCAAAAGGGAGGGGTTTCGGGATGCGTGGTCGGGCCAGGCCTGACAGCACCATTGGCCAATGGCCATCACAAGTAACGCCCCGTGGACAGAGAACCCAGCGCCGGTCCCAGTGTGCGGAGCAATAGCCGTGCTCCTCATCAGCTCCACTGGGAGCTCCGGGGCCTGGACATGAAAACAAGAGCCAGGCCCTCCCCCATGCCAGGATCAAGCCCCTGGCTCTGCAAATGCCTCCTCAGAAGACAGCTGGGAGCCTCTCGGGCTCTCGCCAAAGGGCTCTGCAGTTCTTGGCCGTTCATTCAGCAGCAGGCAGGGACGCAGTGGCGCTGCTAGGACATGGTGCACGTGGCCTCGTCCAGCCCAAACCCGGAGCATCTGCAGCGCCGGCCCTGCCGCCAAGGGAGGAGGATGCTCCCATCTGGCAGAGTCCTTCTTCCAGTCCTCACACGGGAGCCACGGGGCTGGTCTGCTATGGCAAGGTATCGCCCCAGTGCAGAGCGTGGCCAGCACCAGCGGCCATGGCCAAAGGCCCGTGGTGGCCAGGGATGGCCCTAGGCCGAGGGGTTGCATGGGGAAAGGCTTTTCTGTCCCAGGGGTCTGGGATTCTCTCACCCCGTGACCGCCCGGACTTTGTCTTTTCACCTCCAGCGTCTGAGCCTTGGTGAAACCTGGTGGCAGGGAGCGGCACAGGCCAAGTGCAGGCCGGGGGCTGGGCCTTGCCAATGTGCTGCCTTCCCTCTTCCTCCAACGGCCCCGGGGCGGGGGACAGGGCGACGGCATTTCTGGGGGGCTCCCCCTTTCAGAAACACGGGGCAGGCTGGTCCCCACCAATTCCTTAGGCCGCTGCCTCTCCCAGTGCCCTGCTGGCTGCCCCGGGGGCGGGGGGGGGGGGCGGCCTCTGAAGCTCTTCCCCGTCCAGGTGGGGGCGAGAGGCGCTGCCCCACCCCCGAGGCCCACAAAAGACTCAAGTTCATTCACAAGCCATTGGTGCCGATTGTCTTGGCGGGGCCAATAGCCGAGCAGGGCCATTCACATAGCGGCCCCCGGCCGAGGGCGGGGAGGACTCTCAGGCCCCGGGCTGGACGAGGCTCCGCAGCATGGAAGGGCGCTGCCCGGCTCCCCTGAGCCCCAACATGCGGAGCAGCCGCGGCCGCCTGGCCCTCGCCTATCGCCCCAGGGCGCCCTAGGCCTGCGCCCCAGCTCCGGGCCGCCAGCATGTTCAGCCAGGAGGGGCTGCCCGCCCCGTCCTTCGGCCTGGGCGCGGGGAGCCTGCAGGAGGCGGGCGGCCTGGCCCCGCAGCAGCCCCTCTTCCCCTTCCCAGCGCGCAAAGCGGAGTACGAGCCCGAGGCGGGGCCGGCCAAGGCCTGGGGCCCGTTCCCTGGCCCGGAGCCCTGCCCCCAGCCGGGCCCCGCGCTGCTGCCCAGCCGGCCGGCCCCGAAGGAAGAGCCGGGCCAGGAGACTGGGCGCAAAGGCGGCTCCCCCGACGCGCAATGCGCCCTGCTGCCCGCGGGCGCCTACTACGCGCCCCCCTGGAGCGGCGCGTTCTGGTCCCGGCAGAGCTTCCCGGGAGCCGGGCTCTGCCCCGGGGCCCACCCCGCCCTTTACCCCAGCGCCCCGCACCAGCCCCCCAGCGGCCTCTCCAGTCTGGGCAGCAGCGGCAGCTCCAGCGGGGCGGCCAGCGAGGGAGGCCAGTCCAGCGAGAGCGGGGACGAGGTAAGGACGGGCTGGCCCGTCGAGGCCCTGCCCGCTGGGCGGTTGCTCAAGGGACCCCCACTTCTCCGGCGGGAGGGGCGCCCGCATCTTCCTCCCTTCGCCTTTGCCGAGCACAGTTACACCTGGCCCAGGCCTGACTCCGCGGGGGGGACGGGACCCTCCTCTCCCGGCTCCGCTGCAGCCCCGGAGGACGTGCCCCCGGATTGGTGCCCGTGGTCCTGCCCGGGTGTGGCGCTTTGGGGTCGGCGGGACGGCGCTGGGCTGCGGGGAGCCCCTCGGGGTGCACGGCTCTGACTGGGCGAGTGGAAGACCCGCAGAGACGCTCCCGCCCCGGGGGCAGCAGGGACGAGGCAGCCAGGCGCCCCCGGACGAAAGCTCTTTGCATTGCGAGGGGGGTCTATTTGAAAACCGTTGGGCTCGGGGGGTGAGCTGCGTTCCCAGCCGCCCCGTGTGCGGGCCAGTGGCTCTCCGCTCCTCCAGCCTCCATTGCTGCCCCGCACGGCCCCCCCCTTCGCCTTTTCTTTTCCTTTGCCTCTGCCTAGTTCCCCCCCCCGCCTCCAGGGAGCCCCCGTGCTCAGCCCCCGTGCTAAGTCTTTCCAGAGCAAGGCCGGGGGGGGGGGGGGACACCAGAGTGGATCATCTGGTCTGCCCTGTGATGCCTGGGGAGAGGTTAGTGGGCACCAAGCAGAGATGCCCTCCCAGACACCCCCCCCCCCCAGGCACATGCCTGCAGGGTTTGAGGCTGACCCTTAACCTGCCAGCCTCAGCGTTGGGTCCCCCTTTCTCCCACTCTGCATCTTCCCTGCCCCCTCCCCGTTCTCTGGGGCCCAGCCTGGTGACCGCAGCAGGGGAATGGTTCACAGTGGCCTACCCAGGTGGTGGGAACACCAGGAGTCAGCTGTGCCTGGCCATGCCCATCCAGCAGTGAGGGGGCTCTCATGGGGTGGGGGTCCCGCTGGCAGGACGGGGAGGGGCTGCTGGCTGGGAGGCTCCACAGGGGTGTGCAGGCTGTTGCAGCAGGTGAGTTGCCGAAGAGGCGGTTTGGTGGCTGCAGGTGGCTTGGTGGCAGTCACCGGCGTGCCCTCCCGGCGTGCCCTCCCGGCGTGCCCAGGCTCAGGGAGGAGGCCGAGTTCCTAAGCGTGGTGCTGCCCTGAGGCTCCCCACTGGCTGCGGGCCGCGCGTTCTGCCCCTTACTGCAGGGAGCCCGAGCCGGAAGGGGCAGCCCCACGTGGCAGATAACTCGGTTAGCCCAGCACTGGGGCCCGTGGGCCGCTGGGATCGCGAGACCAGCACCGTCCGTTTCTTCCCATGTTGGGGGGTGGGGGGGCAGGAGGGCCCGACTTTGGCACTGTTCCAAACAGCTGCTTCTCCTGGGGCTCCCTCTGCTGGCTCTTGGAAACGTGTCCGTCTGGGACGGCTTCTGCATCTGGCCGCTCTGCGGCCTCGGGTGCGAGTGCCGCCTGCTCTGCACGCTCTCATCAGCAAGAAGTGAGCAAGAAACCCAGGGACTCCCCTGGCCTGGCCTCCTTTGTGATGGACACAAATGGCAAAGGGTTTGGGTTCTGGTCATTGTACCCGACTCTCACTGGGCCGGCGGCTGTGACTGCATTGGGGAACGCACGCAGCGAGCTCTTCAGAGGCTGGGAGCTGACTGGCTGTCCCACCGCAGCGCCAGCTGGACAGACGGGTGGCTCTGAGAATCCGGGCGTGCGAACACCTGCCTGCGCATTTTGTGCGTGTCATTTTGGTGCAAACCGAGGGTGCTGCTCGTCTCAGCTTCTCCTGGCCTGGACCTTGTGTTGGGACTCGCCCTGGGCGACGCGGCTGAGCCTGGCTCGTGGTACCTCTGCACGGGGTAGAGGCTGACGCGAGGTGCAGGGAACTAGCCCCCTGATGCTTTCATTTCAGCAGCATGTAGCTCCCCGGGCAGTGCTGGATCCTGTCGGCTGGATGTGGGCAGGTGACTGGCCCCCTCCCTGCCAAAGTTCTGCTGCTCTCAGAGCTGGGTTGGAGCAGCCCAGCCCTCCCCCTGGGCTGCGAAGTCTGGAGGGGAAATTGCGAAGGGGGGCGGATCCCTGTTTGCTTTGTTGGGCAGCAGGGCCCAGATCTTCTCCTAAATGCCCCTGGAGCCGAGGGGAGGCTGAATGCCTGTGGCTGGCCCCCAGGCGGAACACAAGATCCCTTGTTGAATTTAAGTGCAATCCAAGCTACCTCAAACCCAAATTCCCCTTCCCCACCTCCTCTGAGGCCCTGTCCGTGCTCACTCCATCCCTTCTCCCTCCCTTTCACCAGGCTGAGATGCAGGAGGGGGTTCACGACTGGGGCAGGGTTTCAGGGTGTGGGCTCAGGGCTCCTAGGTGGTTCCTGGGGGGTGCTGCAGCGGGGCTGAGGCAGGCTCACCCCGTACCGCTCCCAAAGGCAGCCAGCAGATTCCATCCCCAGTCCCGTTGTGCCCCCTCTCTGCTCTGGAGATCGGATACAGGGTGGGAGAGGGGGCATCTTGACATGGGCATCCCTCCTGTCCCTCCCCTGCCCTGCCCAGAACCCGCCACTGCTGGAGGGTCCAGCTGGGAGCCTCTCTGGGGTGTGCTTAGATCTGAGCAGAGATCGGTGTCTCCTGCTGGCTTCCTGGGGGAAGAGACCCAGTGGCCAGGCACTTCCCAGCCTTCCCGAAAGGGGAGGAAAGGTGCACGGCTGGCGTAGATGGGCATTGCTCCATGGAGACTTCCTCCAGCCCGTGGGGATCTGCCCTCCTGCTGCCCCTCCAGCTGTGGGTATTGTGGTGCAGGAGAGGGGGTGCAGTGGGAATGGGTGTGGCGGGGGGGCGGCGTTCAGTCCTGCCTCTAGCGTTTATAAGGAACTGAACTTTTCAAGTGGCCCCAAGCTCGGACGTTACCAGCGCGATGCCGATGTTCTCCGGTCAGGGGGTTCTGGAACTCAGACTGGCTGCCCGGAGCCGGGCGCCGGAGCCAGGAAATGCCAAGCTGTGACTGACAAGCCCCCAACCATTGACCGTGAAGGCCCTGGGCTGGCAGGCGCATGGGGGGGCCGTAACTTGACTCACGCCCCATTGACTGCTGGGCCCAGAGTGAAGCAGGCGCTGGACTGTCGGCAGCGATTCTGTTCCTCCTAGAGATGTAACGGTGTGAACACGTCACCCACCCCCACTGCCTCTATCGGAGACGATTTCGGAGGTCACGTGTCTACCGAGATCAGCGCATTTCCACATCCCTGGTTGCTATTCCAGCCGTTCCTGGTGGTAGCGTAGAATCCGCATCCCTCCAGCAACGCGGCTTCCGTGCCGAGACAGGAGGCTGGTCTGGAATCTGAGCGACCGGCCGCGTCTGTGCCAGGCCTTACAGCGGGTCTCGTGCCGCTGAATGACCCCCCCCCCCCCCCAAGCGGCAGGCGGTTGCTGTGTCACAGACGCGCTCTCTGGTGCTGCCCCGTCCAGCCGTGTGAGTGCGGCACTCGGGCCGGGCGGTTGTCGCTCCCCTGACTGACGTGTTTTGCCGACGGGCGTGCGGGTGCAGGCGCGAGGTTCAGCAGCTGCTGCACTGAAGGCTCTGGGCGGCCTTGGCCGAGCGCGTCGGCGTGTCTGGCACCGCGAGGTGCGGAGGCTGCCCGTGCCCAGGAGTGCGCCACCCAGCGCAGTAGGTACCTTCCTCCCCCCCCACCCCCGGGAGAGGCTTTGTCTCATGGACGCAGCGCTGCGTGGGGCGGCAGATCAGTGGGTCTCCGTGTCTCTCAGGCGTGAGCCATGTCTTATCCGCTGGCCGTGTCGGCTGAGCCTCAGTTTCCCCCGTACTAAGCAGACTTGCCCGGCGCTGCGGGAGGGGTGAGACGTACGAGGCACATCCGTGGTGGGGGCCAGAGTTAATGATGCCAACTGGTTGCGTCTTGCAGCTCGGGAGCAGCGTTCCGGCCCCTCCCGACAGGCCGAGGAGTTTGGGTCCCTAGAAGCCTAACGGGGGGATTTTCCAGAGACAAGGCCTGGTGTCTCCCTGCTCCCTGAGCCTTTCCCGACCCGGCCGGGGCCGTGGGTGGGGGACTTTGTGGTGTCCACGAGGGAGGCCCGGGGCCTGTGTGGAGCGTTTCAAGGCTGAACCTCTTCAGGAAGGAAAAGCTGCCAGGTAAAGTCTGCAATTCCCCTGGCGATTAGGAACCGTGGTGCCCAGACAGGCACAAACCAGCCCCTGTAGCCATTTAAGGCTGTCGCGTGGGAAGGGCGCAAAGAACGAGCAAGGCAGCACTAGCCACGGCACGTGGAAAATCAGACTTAAAACCCTGGCACTTGGAATCGCCCCCCCCCCGGCTTGGGCAGGTCGCTTTGCCCCCCCTTTGGAAAACTGCGCTTGTGCTGCCCTGCCCCCCATTGCAGCCCGAAGGCCTCGCCCGCCAGACCCCGTAGGCGGGAGGTTGGGGCTCGGCTTGTTTCTCGGGCAGCCAGGCAGAGGGAGGGTCCAGCCAGGCGCCGTGCCGGGAGGTAGAAAGGCAGAGCGCCGCCGGAGGGCCGCGCCCGCGTCTGGGGTCTCTTGGGTCCATGCCGGGCGGGCGTGGCTCCTGGGGCGGGTCGCTGCTGGAGGCTGGCGTGTCCACGTCACCGAGTCCTCGCGCCGCTCGCCGGGCTCCGTCTCTCCGGCCTCGGGTCTGCGCCCGCCCCGGTGAGCCTCAGTGCCCCCTCCCGCCGGGCTCCCGGCCCCCGCGGACACGGCCTCTGCCTCTCTTGCCAGGACGCCACCCCCACCTCCGAGGAGCTGGAGCAGTTTGCCAAAGACCTGAAGCACAAGCGCATCACACTGGGCTTCACCCAGGCCGACGTGGGGATGGCTCTGGGGACTCTGTATGGTGAGTGCGTCCCTCCCCACGCGCATCCGCTGCCTCTGGGGGGGGGGGGGTCTCAGTGCAGAACGGGAGAATGGGGGAGGGGCAGCCCCGGAATCCTGGGGGGGGGCAGCCCCGGGCCCCCCTTGGTGCTGTGCGGCTTCTTGCCCCATGGGGCGCTCAGAGCGGCTGGAGGGGTTTGGATGCTCCTTGCAGCGAGCCCAGAGTGAACGTGGGGCGACGCCGGGGGGACCCCGACCTGACACTATGTAGGGCTCTGCTGTCCCGGCTGCGGCCTCGCAAGAGGAGACGGGGTCCTGGGGAGGAAGCAGCGTTCTCTGGAGCCGAGTGAGCAGCCCCTGGGCTCTGAGATCCAGCTGTTGAGGGGGAGACTCAAGCGCCCCCTGAGTCCCCAGGAAGGGAGGAGGCCCCCCCGTTAGGAGGGAAGGGAGCCATGGGGACGTGCGAGGTACATCTCCCACGTGGATGCTCCGGGGCCTGCGTGAATGGTTCGTCTCTCCCCAGGGAAGATGTTTAGCCAGACGACAATCTGCCGCTTCGAAGCCCTCCAGCTGAGCTTCAAGAACATGTGCAAGCTGAAGCCACTGCTGCAGCGCTGGCTGAACGAGGCGGAGAACAGCGACGGCCTGCAGGAGGTAAGAGGGGCCAGGCCGGGGCTCGCTGCTGCTGAGCAAGGGGCATGTGACGCCCTCGTGGGCAGCTCTGGAACCGATGGCCTAGTCGCAGGCAAAGTCCTTCCTGGCCCTGGCTGTCAGCTGGGGCCATGTTGGGGGCTCGTGCCCCTTGGGAACGTTTTGTCCGTTCTGCGGTGGCTGTGGAGGAGCAGGACGTGTGGGGCTGCTCTCGAGCGCCCTGCTCTGTCCTGGGCTTTGCGGGTACCTTGGGGCGGTGAGTTCCGCAGGTTAGTTTCTCACTCGGCGGGGGACAGAGGGTGGTATTGTCTCATGCTGGTTTCAAATGTGCCGCCCAGCCCCTTGCTCGTGCGTTACGAGGCAGGGTAGGTAGCAGGGGGGTTACCCAGATAACTGGGTAACCGTGTAACCGGCGAAAATTTCAGCGGTTCCACGCACCTGCAGTGCGGGGTGGCAGCCGGCTCCCTGGGAGGGGGTGGAGCCTGCATGTAGCTGTTCCCCGTAACCAGTAAGCCCGGGCGTATCGGCTGACTGTGTAACCGGTTCTCCTGCTACAACCCCAGCAGATAGAAAGGCCTGATCTTCCTGCTCTTGTCCATCTGCTGCCCCCTCACCTCTCTTACGAGCTGCCTTTTGAAAACCGAGACCCGGGGGGAGAGTCCCACCTGGACCCTCCCTGCACGCCAGGCGGAAGGGCCCGCGCTGGGCACGGGGGCTCTCAAAGCACTGGGGTTAACTGGGGGCTGGTGCCTCTGTTGGAGACTGCAGTATGGCTGCCTTCCCGGGCTCCGTCACGGGGCGGGGCGAGCAGGGGCAAGGCTGCATTCTGGGCCCACGCCGCAGCCCCACGGTAGCCGCCGAGTGCAAGGAGATATTGCAGCGTTTTGTGAGCAGCTCCCCACCACCGATTGCCCTGGTGCGGAATGAATTTTGCTACATGCACCAATATGGAGGCGATGTGCCACACGTCCTCTCCCTGTCGCACGTCATCTCCGTGTTGGTGCATGTAACAAAACTCATTCCGCACGTGGACATGACAAATTGGGGGGGCCTACTGGTGGCAGGCGTGAAGACGCAGCCCTGGCTTTTCCTCGGGCATTGCGCCGTACTTGGCGGACTGGACGGGGTTTTGCTGTGCGGTCTCTTTCCGGGGGTGCGGTCTCCTGGGGAATTAATCAGAGCAGCTGGTTAAAAAGCGGAGAAGCCGGAATGGCGCCATGTGGCTCAGCAGCTGCGTAGCCACTGGCTCTTCCAGCTCCCCAGCCCAGAGCTCGGCCACCAAACGCAGCGGCCCCTCGGAGGATGCGACCGCCCCTTGCTGGTTGGTGACCCTGCTCGTGGGTAGGCCCCAGGGGAGCCGTGGAAATCGGGCCCCTGAAGTTTAGTGTGGTTGGAGTCTGAGCGGCGTCGAGCGCCGTGGGGTCCGTGGCTCTGGGAGGGTGGTCGTAGCAGCTGCTGGAGGCAGGCCGGCCGTGCCCGTGTCGGGTGCATGTCTCTGGAAGGCAGGCGCCTGGGTCTCGGAGCCGTTGTGGGGAGGTACGTCTGCCCAGAAGAAACCAACGTGAGTCTCCGAGGCTGGTTTTGTCCAGCTCCTCCTCTCCAGACTCGGAGCCTGCGCTGGTCCAGCTGCCCACCCAGCTGCTGGTGCGAGCCCAAGTCGGCACCCCCAGCCTCTGAGCCAGGCTGCTGGGTGGTGGTTTGATGTGTTGCTCTGTAGAGGTCTGTCCCCAGCTGTCCGTGCTGTGAATTCCTGCTCCCTCACATGTAGTGAAGCGGGTGCAGCCGGGCGGGCTGCTCTGACAAGCACAACAAATCGGAATGGATGCAGAAAAATGTGGTCCCAGCTCAGCATCCCTCGTTCCTCTGTTCGGTGTCTCCCCGCCGCGTGACACGCAGCACCCAGCCTGTGGCTGCTTGCAGAGGCCTCTCCCCTCCGGACAGCCCTGCCTCGGAGGGTGGGGGTGGCTTTTCACCCACTTGCAGGGCCCGGGAGCAGCTCTCCGCCCTGGTGCTCTGCCAGCCGGGTGCACGTGACCCGAGGAGCCGGTGTCCCCAGGAGGGCCGGTCGCCACGTGCCACATGGCTCTTGCGGGTTTGTGTCTCGCTCTTGCGTTCCAGCTGTGCAATGCGGAGCAGGCCCTGGCCCAGGCCCGGAAGAGGAAGCGCAGAACCAGCATCGAGAACAACGTCAAGGGCACGCTGGAGAGCTTCTTCCGCAAGTGCGTGAAGCCCAGCCCCCAGCAGATCTCGCAGATCGCCGAGGATCTCAACCTGGACAAAGACGTAGGTGTGGCCGGAGCTCGCCGGGGGTGGGTGGAGCCGCAGGTTCGGAGCAGGGCCCTTCGGAGGGACCCGCCTGCCCTGCCGGCACCTCTGCAAGTCAGGTCGGGGCCGCTGGAAGTTTTTCCGTCCAAACTCCTTTTTAAGGAGAACGTTGGGTTTGTGACTCCCGCGAGGATTCGCCGAACCGCCCGGCTCGCCGCAGCCTGGGGGTGGTAGTCAAGAAGCCGACCTTTCGTTTTGGCAGCCCGGCTGCGGTGCCTCGTGGGAACTGGAGTTTAGGTGCCGCGTCTCCCTGTTCTCCTTTGGGAGCGGGCTCTCCCAGCCAGACTACATCTCCCAGGATGCACAGCCTCCCACTTCGTGTGGGCTGTGGCGCGCAAGGGGGGCTGTCGCCCAGCCTAGCGAGTAGGATGGGGACGTGTGGCACCCAAATGACACTTCCCGTAACTCGGGCACCTGAAACTTGGGACCCCAAAAAATCAAATTTTCCTTTGGCACCTTGGTCAGAAACAATTTGCTTTGTGTTACCAACGTTTTCCATGTTCCTGTTCCCTCCTCCCCTACCCACGCCAGTTTTGGCGAGCTCTGATCCAGCCCTTTCGTGCCGAGGGCTGTGAGATTTTGCACGGAGCCGTCCAGCGCCAGCGGCTAGCCCACGCCCCGCCCCCCAGGGCAGGTGTGCTTCATGGATGCAGCGAGCGTGCACGTGGGCTCCCTTGGTAGCTCATTTCTCAGGTGGTACCCGCTGGTGGGAGTATCCCCCAGCCTGCCTGCAGGGGGGTGCAGCTGGGGAAGGAGCGGAGCGGTGTTGCAGGACAGCCTCGTTTGCGGTGGGGCCGTCCGAGTGCCAGGCGGCTCTGCAGAGATCAGCCTTCCTGCCCCTCCCGGCCGGTGCTGCTGAGCTGGGAGGAGGGGCAGGGCTCGGAGGGCGGAGGGAAGGCAGAAATCAGCCCACCAGACGAGAGCGCAAGGCTCCCTGGTGGGCTTGGTGCCGCTGGGCGCTTTGCTCCTCGCGGGAGGGGGGGCTGTGGGAGGCTGAACTGGCTCATCTCCCTTCTGTGCCTTCTCCCGTCTCTGCCCAGGTGGTGCGGGTCTGGTTCTGCAACCGGCGCCAGAAGGGCAAGCGGCTGCTGCTGCCCTTCGAGGAGAGCGAGGGAGCCGCGTACGACATGGGCCAGGCCCTGGCACACCCGGCCCTGCCCGCCGCCATGAGTGCCCAGGCGTATGCCCCGGCGCCCCTGGCCTCGCCCCCTCCCATCTACCTGCCGGCTTTCCACAAGGGCGAGCTCTTCCCGCAAGCTTTGCAGCCGGCTGTCTCCATGGGGAATGGCAGCAACTGAGCCTGGCCACGGGGGGAGCTGGACGGAGGCGTCTCCCTGTCGGTGCTTGGCTGGCCCCCCGGAGAGAACAGCACCCCAGAGAGCCTGCGGCTGCTCCTAGACGCCTGACTCAGGGACGGGGGGGCTGTGTGTGGTTTGGGGGAGCAGCAGCAAGCCAGGCCGAGGGCGCAGATCCCCCTGCGCCCTGGAGCGAAGCCCTGTCCGTCCTGCTGATGTGAATTGCTCCCACTGCCGGGAGCCGGCTTCTCCCGCTGGGGGGGAGATCCCCAGCTGACCTACCTGTCCTGCCCCTCCCCCGGGGGGCGGGGCCTCGTTCACCTGTAAACAGCATGTTCTATATTGTTAGTTGGGAGGAGGAGAAAAAAGCCTTTTTTAGCTTTAAACCCGTCCTGTGTCTGTGTCTCTCGCCGGCCCAGGCAGCCACGAGCCTAAGATGCTAGGTGCCCCTGGCGTGGGCCCTTCGGTCTCCTGGGCAGATGGCAGCGGAGGCTCAGCCGGGCACTGAGCCATGCTGGTCTCGACCCCTCGGCGTTTCCCACGGAGAGCAGGTTTCGCTGAACAGCTCCAGACTGGCAGCTCTGACGGCCGTTCCCCCGTGGGGCTCTGGGCCGGCCCAGTGGCCATGTGGCCAGGGGCTGATCAGCCCGGGCTGGCATGGCGGATGGGCGGGCCACCCTGCTGGAGACCAGCCAAGGGCCCCGAGGGTTTCCAAACGGCTGCCGTGAAGCCCGGCTCCGGGCGTGCTCTGTGCTCCTAATTACCTGGTCGGAGCTGAGTTACTGCGTCTCTGCGGGAGGGGAGCACGTGGCACGGAAGGGCGAGACGGCCCCTCGCCGGGAGGGCTTAGAAATACTGGTGCCTCTCCCAGGCCCTGTGCCGGAAGGCTGGGATTTCCCCGGGCGGGAGGGTGACGAGCCCTGGGGGGGTTACCCCAGTAGGGAGGCACTGGTGGAAAACGCGGTTCTGTGTAGCGGCACCGAGCCATGCACACTGGGTGGTTCTCTCTAGACCTCTAGTACGGCGAGCACTTGCCCCGGGGACAGAGGGGCAGCGGAGGGCGCCCCTCTGGGAGCTCTGCCCCCAATAAGCACCACTCCTGGGAGGTGCCCGAAGGGCGCTCCCTGCTCAGAAGACGGGGCAGGTGCTCTGGCGAGCAGATGTGCTCTGCACCGGGTCCATGGGCAGCCAGGCTCGGCTCGGCTCCCCCTTGCGTCCATGCCTGGCTAGGCGGGTTGGGTGTCATTGCTGCTTGGCGGGCGATATGCAGACTAAGGACTTGGTCAGAGCAAGGGTCCGTCTCCTGCAGGGCCCGGGCTTCTGCGTGGCCAGTGCCAGGTGCATCGGGACGGAGCAGAGCGATGCAGTTATCAAGCGATTCCCCTGCTGCCGCCCGCACCTGGTTTCTTGCAAACAGGCTTCGGGCCACCCCAAGCCTGGGGCTGCATCTCTGACGCGGCTAAGATCCCCTGGGAGCGTGTCCAGTTCTTGTTGGAGTCCAGGCTCTGCAGGTCGACTCTGCGTCGTGTGATGAATAACGTGCGTTTTTAAACCTGCCGCCTCTGGTGCTGCTGGGATTTCCTTCCTCTCACCACGCCAGGATCTGGGGCCCTCTCCCACCCACCCCCCATCTTTTCTAAGCTGAATAGTGGAGCCCCAGAGGGGAGCTGTTCCCTACTGCGCCTAATCCTTGTCACCCTTCTCTCGACCTATTCCCCCGCCGGTGAGATGGGCTGACGAGAACTGGGCGGGCGTACCGTGGATTTATACAGTGGCGCCGTATTTACTGTCGTCCTATCTGACCCTCCTCACATGGCTCGGGCCACTGTGGTTTTTTTCTCTAGGCCAGGCTCTTTCTCTCCGCTGCTCGGCTGAGGAAGTGGGTTTTGCCTGTGAAAGCGCCTGATACTAGATATTTTGTTGGTCTCTAAGGTGCTACTGGACAGCCCTTTCCTAATGCTTGGGGGGGGGGGGGTTCTGACTGCTGCTGCAAATTCAGGGATGTTTTCAGAAGACTTTACAATGACTCCAAGATCTCTCCTGAGTGGTAGCAGCTAATTTAGGACGCCCCCCCCCTCCCCCCCTCCCTCCCCCATTGGTTGTATAATTGGGATTTTGTTTTACAATGTGAATTACTTTGCATTACTCAACATGGACTTTCTGCCACTTTGTCGCCTGGTCATCCAATTCTGTGAGGTCCCCTTGTAACTCTGCAGTTGGTCTTGGACCTAACGGGGAGCAAACTGCCGCCTCTCCGTCTGCCCCTATTTGCAGATCATATGGGCAGGTCGAACAGCCCTGGTTGCAGGCAGGCGGTGGGCGGGGGGGGGGGGAGGAGCTATATATCTCTGCACTGCCAGGGCCTCCACTGACCAACTACCCTGTTCCCTGTCTTAACCAGTTACCCATTCCCGGGAGGGCTTCCCTCCCCACCATGACTGACTTTGCTTCAAAGCATTTGATGAGGGACCTTGTCAGAGGTTTGCTGAACGCAAGGGCCCTGTTCTCCTGGATTCCCCTTGGCACCTGCTGCTTGTCTGCCTCACAGAAATTCTAGTCGATGCGCGAGGCCTCGTTTTCCGTTACAAAATATCGTCTGGTCACCTGGGCCGGCAGCTGCACTGACGCTTCGTCCACCAGCCTTCTGCCATGGCGTGTTCGAGTTCCCGCCAGTCGTGGGGGACCCGGGTCTTAGCCTGGTTTTATCAGCTTGTTCTAAACCCCCTCAACCCCTCACTTTGGGCCATGCCGGCTGCATGTCTGTCAGCCGGGGGTGCGGGGCGATGGGGGGTGCCGTCTGCTCCCTCCTGTGACGGCGCGTTGGGGGTCCCCCGTCTCCTGCACCCCGAAATGGCACAAACAGACTGCACCTGCCGGTGGAATAGAGGAAGTTTATTGCCTCTCCAGGATACAGCACAGCACAGATGGAATCTGGTCACATAGCTGGGCTAGGATGCCTCAGGCCCCCTTGAGATGGGGGGAGACTGGGCCCCTAAACTCCAGCCCCTTTCCCTAGGCTCTCCTCCATGCTTCCAGCCAGCAACTAAATAACCCTCTTCCAGCCCTGCCCCCCAGCCAGGGCAGCATCCACCTTCCTTTGTTCCTCTCCATGGAGGGTGTCTGGCCATACTGGTTGAGATATCCCTTTGCATAGTGACTCATCCTGTTTTGCTGGGTCGTGGTACCCACGGCAGCCAGTGGGGGTTACCCCAGAGCCAGCAGCATAGAAACCAGCCAGGTACCCCCACTATGTCACACCTCCTACCGATGGTCCCTGTTCGCTCCCCTCACTCCTGTTCTCACCTTGCACCGAGATGCTGGCGCTGTCCCCGCGAGCCTGGCGTGTTCCTGCCCCGCGCAAGGTAGCGGCAGGTTATTTCAAGCTGCTTTCTGTAGGACTGACCCCTGCAGCACAGTAGCGGATTGGCGTGGGGGCGCACAGCAAATTCTCTGTACAGCACCTAGCTCCAGGAGGCCCAGCCAGGCACGTCTGCCCAGAACAGGGCCGCTGCTGTAGGAGGACGCTGGGTATGAACTCCCGGCCCTGTGGAACACGGGGGGGGGGGGGGGAGGGGAAGAGGCGAGTCCCCGGGATGGAAGCGAACGGTTTAGTCTCAGTCCCCTGCTGCCCTGACTGCCAGCGACCAAGCGGGTCAGGGGCGTCCTCCCTGCCCTTAGTGGGTCCAATGAGTCACCTGGACGGATCAGAAACTGGCCCCCTTGGGAGGAGGAGACACGGCTCCAGGGCTGTCCGGGAGCCAGCGACATGGGCCTTCAGGGCAGCAAGAATCTGCAATGGGCTCACGTCCTGGGGGCAGCTTGGGGCTAAGGGGGGCAGGAAACATTTCTCCTGGGCAAACTCCAGTGCAAGCCAGTGTCTCCCTCTTAGGAACCGTTCTCTTTGGGCACCTGCCTTGTGGTGGCACCTTCCCCCGTCCCGGGCTGGCCCCTGCTGCGCTGGGAGCTGTGTGCACCCAGCCAGATGGTCCCTGCCCCCAAGAGCTGACAGGCTCCCTTAGGACATGGGGCGGGGAGGGAACTGAGCAGGATCCAAGGACCTAGGTCCCTTCATGGCTGCCATGCAGCTTAACAGCAAAGCAAGCCCAAGAGGGCATGGGGGCAGGGCAGGGAAGAGCTGGAGGCAGGATGTGTTATGGGAACGGGCACCTGGGGTCAGGCTTGGAGCAGGCTGAGGAGGGGTGTCAGCCCCACACTGGTAGAGGAGGGGCTGTGGGGAGCCTGGGAGCTGAACTTGGAGGCTGTGGGGCTCCTGGAAAGGTCATGCCAAGGGTTTCCCCGCCACGGGCTGCAATGGTAAGTCTGGCTGTCTGCACCAGGCAGCCTCCGGTTCACGCAGAGGCGTCCGGGAAGCCCCGTGTCTTGCAGACGTCAGGTCGATCACAGTGCTCCCTTCTGGCCTCGTAACTGAGCCCCAAGAGTAATCTGTGATGACGCACGTCTCCCTTCGGGGAGTGCACCGCGTGGCTGCGGAGAGGTGCCCGGTTGTTTTGGTTTCCTGTTGTTGGCACTGGGAGCGCAGGGGGTGTTGGTGCTGGGTGGGTCTCGCTGTGAAATGCTTCTAACCACAGTTCAGCGAGGTGTCGTTCTGCACGGTCTCAGGCTTGCACTTCGGACGCTCCCCGGCTTCCTTTCAGCCCATCAGCACAGAGGTGTTAGTGATTGTGCAAGGCAGCAGCCTGTTCCCGGAGGCGAGAGCGTGACCCCCAGCTCCTGAGCAGAGCCCGCTGAGTCGGGGCCGTTCGACTGGCAGGAGGGTCTCGGGAGTTTGCAGCTGGCTTTGTGACCTGGGGAGAAGGGGAGGGGGCAGAGGGTGGGGACGGTGACCTGGGGAGGGAGGGAGGGGTTGGGGGAAGGGGCTGAGGTGCCAGAGGCAGGCTCTGGTCGACAGGTTCTTACCTAGGTGGCCTCCTGCCTGCCGTGGGTTGCTCCCTGCAGCTCTCCGCTCTGAGGGCTGGAGAGAGGGGGAGGCTTCACGCGCGGTCCTCGCCCCCAGCAAAATCTCTCCGCTCCCATTGGCTGGTTTCTGCAAAGCCTCCCAGGGCAGAGAGCAGAGAGCCCCAGGGAGCAGCCAGCTGCTTCAAGCAGGGGGCTGCTCTGTGATTGTGGGTCCCGGCAAAAAATACCTGTCCAAGTGGAACTGGACGGGGGCATTGGGGCAGTGGAACACAGACCTGAAATGCCGCCTGTGCAGCCTCCCCCCCCCCCCATCCCAATGCCCGGTGTAATTGACACCCGGACGGCCCCAACGCCTGTCTGCACGGTGTATGTGTGGGGCGATGGTTGGAGAAGAGTGGTTTTGTTGCTGTCATTCAGCTAATAGTTTCTGACTGTCTGGGAAGGGCTCTCCCAGTAAGCCAGTGAGTAAGGATCTAAGTCCCCCGGCTTTGCCTTGCTCTGGGCTAGCCTAGGCTCGATTAGACCTGCTGCCGCTGCACTGGCAAGGCTGGTCGGTGCTGACGGGAGGGGCGCTCCCCTTGGCATAGTAAATCCACCTGTGGGCGCAGCGGTGAGAGACGCCCCCTCCGGTGCTTCGGTCGGTGTTACCTACGTCACGGGGGGGCTTGTCAAACTAGGTCTGCAGCTGCTCAGGGGAGCCCTTTCTTCTTACGCAAGCCGGCTCTGTACGAAAGCGCCTGAGCGCGAGCCGGGGGCCGGGCAGGGGGCTGGCTCTTCTGGCTTCCCTGCTTGGTGAGAGACAGACCCCTTTGGTGACAGGGGTGCGGATGTTTACAAGCAAGTGGCTGATTCCTGCTGGTCCTGGCGCTGGGATGCCCAGGGGCTGTAACCCTGGAGACCCGGCCGGCCTTGCGGAGGGCGACAGGCCTGGAGTACGCTAATAATAGCAACCCACGGACGCCGCGGCCAGAAGGGACAGCGCGCTGATCTAGTCGGCCCCAGGTACCAGCCGGCGCCGGCCCTGACCGAGTTCCTAGAGCAGAGCTTTGTGAAGAGCATCCCGACCTGAGCCGCCAGTGCCGGACACCCCGCCTGTGCTCCGAAGGTCGGTGACCCTTATTAGTAACACTTATGGGGCAGGCGGTTGGGTTTTTATCCACAGGAATGTGCAGGCCTCCGTCAGCCTCCTGATGCCCCGACGACCCGGCCGGGGGCCGCTGGGTTGGGCAGCAGGGGTCTGAGGCAGGGAGAGGCGCTGACTTCCCAAAGTGCCTCACCTGGCCCGCCCAGGCCCCATTGGCGTCCCCCGGACCCCCCACCAGTCTGCTGTCGTGGGGCCGGAAGCTGGAGCAGGCAGGCTGGGGGCTGAGCTGGGGCCACTCTGGCTGCCCAGTGCTGGGGCTGGCGGCTCAGCTGAGGGGGGTTGGGCCTTATTGGTCCAGGGGGCGGGCGGCGTCGCCCCAACCTTCCCAGGCTGTGCTCGCTGCCTGGGTCTCCAGAGTCTGGGGCAGGCTAGAGCCACAGGAGTGAGGGCCAGCGGCCAGGTGGGGGGGCTGGGCAGGGGCCAGTGGCCAGGTGGGGGGGGCTGGGCAGGGGCCAGCGGCCAGGTGGGGGGGGGCTGGGCAGGGGCCAGCGGTCACAGGTGTGGGGGGCCGGGCAGGGGTCAGCGGTCACAGGTGTGGGGGGCCGGGCGGGGTCAGCGGTCACAGGTGGGGGGGCCGGGCAGGGGCCAGCGGTCACAGGTGGGGGGGCCGGGCAGGGGCCAGCGGTGCCCACTGGGGGGGCTGGGCTCTGGTGGGCATGGAAGGGGCAAGGCTTGGGGGAACTTTCCTCCCGAAGCCAGGGGCTCCCCTGCCGCCCGTGGCCGGTGGCCTGTCCTGGCTGAGGCGTGGCAGGGCGGCTGAGTGCCAGCACACGGCACAAACAGGCTGACTGAGGTTGGCAGAGGAAGGGTGATTCACCCGGGTGCTGTCTGCAGGCAGGAGGGGGGCCGCCCCGCCCGAGGTGCAGAGGAGACGCTGCTGTTGCTAGGGAGAGGCGGCCGTGGGCTGGTGAGATGCTGTAACGTGCTCTCGGCAGGGCTGGGCTTGCCACAAACCGACCCACGTCCAGTGTTTCAGGGCCACGGCTCTCGCCGGCTCGGGGCCTGCCACGGCAGCGCACGGCCAGGCCCCTTTGAGAGGTCCTGAGCCCTGGGGACCCACTTCCCGTGGGCGGCTTTAAAAATCGACCCCCTTGGCAAAGGCCTGCCCTGAGGAGCCGGGCGGGCTGTGAGCGCCACAGCACTCAGGGGCTGCGGCGTCCAGGCTGGCGCGGCTCCGCCCAGGGCTCCGCGGCTCAAAGTGGTGCTCTGCAGGGCCCCGGGCAATCCCTGATGGCTCCCTGCGGCAGTCGGCTCATCCAGCATGGGCCCCGCCGAGCAAGGGCGGGCAGGGACTGCTCCTGAGGGGAGCGTGGATGCTGGGAGGGGAGCCGAGAAGGGGGCCCAGGAGGGGAGCTGAGAAGGGGGCCTGGGAGGGGAGCCGGGGGCCCAGGAGGAGAGCCGAGAGGGGAGCCGGGGGTGCAGGGGGCCCGGGAGGGGAGCCAGGGGTGCAGGGGGAGGGGGAGCAGGGGGCCCAGGAGGGGAGCCAGGGGTGCAGGGGCACAGGGGCTGGGCAGGAGAGTCAAGAGGGGAGCCGGTGGTGCAGGGGAGGCAGGGGCACAGGGGCCGGGCAGGAGAGTCAAGAGGGGAGCCGGTGGTGCAGGGGACCCTGGAGGGGAACCAAGAGGGGAGCCGGGGGCCCAGGGGCCCGGGAGGGGAGCCGGGGGCCCAGGGGAGCTGGGGAAGGAGCTGGGGGCCCAGGGGGCCGGGAGGGGAGCCGGGGACCCAGGGGAGCTGGGGAAGGAGCCGGGGGCCCAGGGGGCCGGGGGAGGGGGGAGCCGGGGGCCCAGGGGGCCGGGAGGGGAGCCGGGGGCCCAGGGGGCTGGGAGGGGAGCCGGGGGCTGTGCAGCGGTGTTGGCCTCCCTGGCGGGGCTGAGCAGTGTTGGTTTCAGTTCCTGGAAAGCGCGGGGGCAGGTCGTGCATGTGGCTCCTCCCTCACCTCCAATCATGCCTTCTGCGGGAGCCTGCCTGAAGGGTCTGACTGTGACGGGGGGTGACAACTACAGCCCAAGGGGAGCCCCCCACGGCGGGTCTGTCCCTGACTGGACAGGCAGAGGCTGTCCCATGATTTACTCTCACCTGACGCCGTGTGTGGCCTCAAAGTGGAGCAGCCCAGCAGGTTCAACAGCCTCCCTGCAGACTGACAGTGCAGTCGGCTGTGACCGTACGCGCCCCCTCGGGCCACCAGCGCATCCTAGAACCACAAAGGATCAGGAGCCATCGCGTCCAGCCCCCGCCCAAAGCAGGACCGACCCAACTCAACCAACCCGGCCCGGGCTGTCTCAGGCGGAGGCTGAAACCTCGAGGGATGGAGACTCCACCCCCTCCCCAGGGAACCCAGCCCAGCGCTTCCCACCCGCCTAGGGAAAGAGTTTTTCCTAATCTCCAACCTAGGCCCCCCCCCCGCAACTTGAGCCCATTGCTCCTTGTTCTGCCCCCCCCCCCCCGAGAACAGCCTCTCTCCACCCTGTCTGGAACCCCCCTCGTGTAGTTGCAGGCTGCTCTCACCCCCCCCCCCCACTCTTCTCTTCTGCAGACTGAACAGACCCAAACCCCTCAGCCTCTCCGCGGAGGTCATGTGCTTTGGCCCCGAATCACTTTCGTTTCCCTCCGCTGGCCCCTCTCCGATGCGGCCACCCCCTCCCTGAAACGGGGCCCAGGCTGGACCCCCTGCTCCAGCTGTGGCCTCCCCAGAGCTGCATAAAGGGGAATCATCAGGCCCCGAGATCTGCTGGCAACGCCCCTCCCAACGCCCCAGTGAGCGCTCAGCCTGCTTGGCTCCAGGGGCTCCCTGCTGCCTCCTCTCCAGCTTCCCACCCACGGTCGCCCCCAGGCCCTTCTCTGCCCGGCTCAGAGCTGCTCCCGTCCCTACGCTGCAGCGGGGCCCGGGGATTCATTCAATCCACAAGCAAGGGGCGACCCACGTGCTCCCGGAGCAGGCGCCAGACTGCCCCAGCCTGTGTCCGCTCCAGCCTCAGCTGGCCCCCGGCTCTCCTGACAACCAGCACCTGGGAAGGGAGACTTGGTTCCTGGCAGCAGCCCCACCCTTGGGCCCCTTTCCTGCCCCTCTTCCTTCCTAGCGCTCAGAACCCCGACGCGGGCTCCGAGAGCAACCTGCCGTGAGCCCCTGCCAGAGGCAGCGGGGAGCAGTGTCCTCACGGCGGGATGCTGGGAGCAGCCGGGTCTTGGAGGGGCGGAGAAGACCCTGCTGGGCGGGGCCGTTTCTCCAGCCGCTCCGCTCACTCCTCTTCCCCCCGAGACGAGCGTAAATTCCCATCTTTAATCCAGGCTGCAAGACGGGCGCCCGTGCTCCTTGGCCGGGCACCTCCGGGAAAGCAGCCGGCAGGGCTCAGGCCATGGCCACTGCCGGGAGCCTCGCGTCAGAGCGAAACCAGACTCAACGGCTTCCTGCCGGAGGTGTGAACGCTACGCAGGAGTGAGAAACCACAGCCCTGGCTGTATGAATCGTCCCAGCACTGAACGGGCTGTGATTGCTCTTGAGACGGCTCTGCCAGCGCCCACCACGGCAGCTCCGCCGGGCAGCACCTGGCACGGCCCACGCACGAGCAAGACAGGAAACCTCTGCTCTCGGCACAGCCAGAAGGGTCACATTTGCCCCGCCCCCTAACTTTGCTCCTCTGCCCCATATATTCCTGAGGGGGCAAAGGGGCGCGACTAGCTGGTCCCCAAGCAGGGGCTGGCAAACCCCAACTTCCCAGCCCGGCAAAGCTCCCTGGCCAGAGCCGAGCCTGCCCGCCCCCTAACCTGCAGGCACAACGCTCGGCATGTAGCACCGTGTATTTTCAAGGCACCAGTGAGAGCTCGCAACAGCCCTGCGAGGTAGGGGAGTCCGTCAGCCCGTTCTAAGGGGAAGCCGAGTACCGCCCCATGCACCGGTCCCAGCAAGAACCAGTCAGAGGTGAGCCTGGTCCTGAGCGTTCTTGGCTTCCAGCCCCCGCCCTGCTCAGTTGCCCACCAGCGATGACTGGCCCAGCTAGCCCTTTTCCGCTGCTGCAGACAGCACAAGCACCCAGCTCCGAGGAGCCTCCGCTCGACCCAGCCCCGTCTTCTCACGCCCGGAACCAGCTCTCCAGGTCGGAGTAGATGTGCCCCTGGGCCAGCTGGGGGTATCTGGTGCAGATGGTGCAGAACCGCTCCCTCCAGTCCGTGTAGAGTTTCACCCCGTACTTCTTCCTCCACTCGAAGAAGGCCCTGTAGCGGCTGGAGTTCATGGTCTTCAGGAAGCTGGCCAGCTCCTTCACGGAGCCGAAGTCCTTGACGTGGATGAAGGAGTCGGCAGGGATGAATTTCTCGTAGTTGGCGCGGGGCGGCCCTAGCACCACCGGCACTGTGCCGGCCAGCAGCGCGTTCCTCCACAGCTTCTCCGTGATGTAGTCCTGGTGGACGGAGTTCTCGAAGGCCAGGTAGAACTTGTACCGGGAGGTGGTGGGCAGCAGGCAGTCTGGGCACAGCGGCTTCTGGTTTGCTTTCCCGTACACCTCCACGTGGAGGTGTCTGGCCAGCTCTTGGTAGACTTGGGCTCTTTTCTGAGCCCGGTGGTAGTTGCTGATGACCCAAGACACCAGGCCGGTTTTCCTTGGGATGTCCACGCTGGCGGATGGCCGGGGCACAAGCTCTCCGTATGGCATGAAGATGTCCGAGTCGCGTCTGTAGGTCATCACCCAGTTGAAGGTTCGGTTCCAGCTGGCCAGGGCCTTAGTGTTGGAAGGGGACTCCAGAGTAACCCAGACCCAGTTTTGTCCAGGAGGCCTCTGCTCTGTTGGGAGTCTTACAGTGCCCGTCTGCAGCTCCCGGTGATGGAACACCACCACATCTGCCTGGCTGAAGAGCTTGCGGTCCCCCGTCAGCTGGCAGCCCGGGATCCTGTAGCGATCTGCGCACACGTCCACGCTCTGGTTCAGGGTGTCCTGGAAGGGCCAGTGCCAGACCAAGACTGTCAGGGGTGTCTCAGGCCTCAGGACTCTGCCGGGGACCACGGATTGGTAGCCAAGGAAATTCATGTGCCAGAGGACGCCTGCGAATATCGTTGCACTGGCGAAGGCCTTCAGCATCGGCCAGAAGCAAATCCGCATCTTCAGCAGCAGCTGACATCGCACCTGCCTTGCCAAGCTGCTGGCTGGGCCGAAGGGCTGGCAGGATTTCGGCTTCATGAACGGCGCGGAGTCCAGCCCCTGGAACAGAGAAGACGGACGGTGAAAAGCAGCCTCCGGAGCGTAGCAACGCACCTTCCGGGAGCAGCGTCCGAGCGGGCAGGCGGGTGGGGAGGAAGGCCGGGGGGGGGGGGGCAGGGGGTTAGCAGATGAGAGGGAGGCAGAGGGCCGTGCTGTTTGTGGCCCGTGCTCGCTTAGCTGTGGGGCGGGGGTTACAGGAGTCCTGCTGCCCCTCGCCCTGGCCCAGTGCTGCCCAGAGGGAAGGGTTGGGGATTAAATGTCAGCTGGGGATGAGAATTTGGTGCCGCTGAGACTGGCCTTGGGGGGAGCCTGGCAATGCCTGGGGCGGGGGGGCTGCTTTTTAGCAGGCGGGAGAGAGCCTGAGCCCCGGGTGAGCTGCAGCGTAGGCAGAGGTGCTCTGGGTTGGTTCTGCTGCCGGGCGCAGGTCCGCGAAGGGGATGTGGTTGCATGCTGGAGAGTTTTGTTTGCTGATGGTGGTTATAACTGTGATTCCTCTGAGGGGTTTGCAGAGCTAGGCCCTCGGCTGATTTTCTGGCTGCAGAGCTCAGAGCCTGGCAGCAGCCTGGCGGGCGAGCCCCCAACAGCAGGACGCGCACAGACACCGATGGGCCCCGTTCCATCGTCTCCACGCAGGCCAGACCAAAGGCCCACCCAGCCCAGGGTCCGGTCTGCCACAGCGGCCAGGGCCAGCTGCCCTCGGGGGATGGAACGGGGAATCCGCACGTGGCCCCTCCCGGTCACCCGTTCCCAGCCTGGGACATGCAGAGGCCGGGGACACCCCCCTGCCCGTTGGTCTGACCCAGGATTGCTGAGCTTTGGTTCAGGTTATTTCACCTCGTCTCTGGTTCATTCCTAGCCCCTGCACTGGCCGGGCTGCGGTGGCCGGCGATACGGGTTGAACCTCTCTCATCCGGCACCATCGGGACCAGACCGGTTCCAAACACAAGCGTTTTCCGGACCATGGAGGTCAGTATTTTCTAGCCGCATTACTCGCGCTTCCACTGCTCACTGTGCTTTGAGAGGCCGGGGGGGGGGGGGGGGGGCGAGGGATTAGAGCTACGGAACGGCACAGGGCCCTGAGAGGCAGGGCTGGGGCTCTAACAGACTTTACGGGACTGCGGAGAACTTGGCCACCCCCTTGAAAAGTGGCCGTCTGGCTCGCTGAAATCGATCTGCATGACGGCTGTTTCTGGATGAGAGAGGTTCTGGCTACACCACTCGCTGCCTGTCCCCGGGAAGCGCTGTCTAGCGGGAAGCACTGTACAAAGGGGAGGTGGTGTCGTGCCTGTACTACACAGGGGAAATGGAGGCACGGAGAGGGGAAGCAGGCTGGCTACAGCTACGCAGAGTCCGCAGGAGAGCTGGGAACAGAACCGGGGTCTCCTGCTGCCTGTGGGGCCTTGCCAGAGAACGCACGTCCCTGCACAAGGAAACACTTTCCAGGCAGTAGGTCCACGAGGTCGGCGTGGCAGGCGCTGCCGGGGGTCCAGCAAGGCCCAGCGTGGAGTGAAGCTGCCTGGGCAGCCGTCAGTCGTCCCGGCGTGTGCGCAGGACCACACAGTCGTTCCCTACCCACTGCTCTTTCCACAAGAGCCCCGCCTCCTCCCGGGTGCCAGACGGGGCCGAGTGGGCAGCGACCAGCGTGTCTGTCAGACCCTGCGCTGTGCCCAGAGCCGAACTGTGTAAGGCCGAGGAGGGGCGGGTGGTGGCTAAGGGAGCTGGCTGCTGCCCCAGGGGACTCCCGGGTGCCGGGCTCGTCACCAGAAGCAACACTTGGTGTGGCACCAAGCCCCCTGCCGAACAAGGGCCCTCCGAATCCGAACCCCTTTGGCCTTTCATCTCTGTCTTCCGAGCAAGGCTGGAACGGGGAATTAGCTAAGGGCCGGGCCACGTGTCGCACGAGGAGAAAACAACTCGGTGCTCGTCCACGGCGTGCCCGCTGTCCTGGGCACTGGGCCGGGGACTTGAGGCGAAACAGCGTTTGATCGTGTAATTAAGACTGTATCAAAATACACAGGCCCGGGGGGAGGGGGAGACGAAGGTTGAACAGCCAAGCTTACTTCAGGCATTTACTAGCTTTAGAGGACTTGACTGTGCAACCTTAGCACCAGCCTGGTGCTGCCGGGGGCTGGGGGAGGCGTCTACAGCCACGGGCGAAACGCAGGGAAAGTGTCAGGGGAACCCGGAGACGTGTCAGGCTGCGGTGCCCCACACCTGACATCAATACAAGTCACTGCCGTCGGTACACATAGTGCCAAGTGCTAGCAGGCCCGACGGGGGCATTTTCAATGGTGTAACTGCGAATCTCCTGAGGCTAGAGCTACACGGAGCCTGTGTCCTGGGAGAGCCGCCAGGCCGGGCGGTGGCCGTTCCATGCCGGTGTCCGTGTGCCACATAACTTACTCTCTTTCCTTTCCACCCCCGTGCAGTTCAACTGACTCAATTTGTGTGTCTAGACAAGCCCGTAGAATTGAGACTCTTTGACCACTAAGTGCCTCTTTGCTCGGTTTAGCTTTACCGAGTCCCCTCGGGGCGCCTGTCCCCCGTCCTGCATTGTACCACGTCGGTATTCCACAAAACCCACAAACTCCAGGAAAAGAGCAACAAAGGCAGCAGAAGCTGGACTAGAACTGAGGCAGCGGCCGTTAGGACCTGAGCGGGTTTCTGCATTAGGCGCACACGTTTAGGTTGAAATGTCCCCCGGCTTCGTTAATCTCCCCCCGCCAGGGCCGTGCCGATGTTTCACATTTTGCACATGTGAAGGGTGGATCCCCCCACCCCAGATCTCTGAAAACTCAGCGCCCAAAGGACGGGCCAGCTCTTGAACCCAGCTCAGCCCGCAGCGTGCCTCCCGGGGCAGCGTGCCATGGCGCTCACAGCACGCAGAGCCTCTTGGATAATCCGCCTTCTGGGGGCACGTTTTGCAATAGCCCAAAGGCGACTGGGAAGCCAAATTTCATTCAGTGTCAATGGAACCGGCTCCCGAGTCACTTGATTTTGTTTGTTCCTTTTATTGCCTCCCTGATCTGCGTATTTATTACAGAGAAACCCTTTAGTCCGTGGCATGGTCTTTCCCTTGGCCCGGCAGAAAGGCTGCTTGTGCATTTCACCACAGCCCCCCATCTCTAGACAATCTAGCACCAGGGATTTAGTTGCAGAAAACCTGAGGAGCCTGAAGCGATGGGAAATCTCTGGCCGCCTGGAGCCCCCTTTGCGGGAGGAGTGACTGGTAGAGGAGGACTCCAGGGCCCAGCCGACGGCCCATCTGGCGCGGGATTGCGGTACCTTGTCAGTAACAAGCCCTGGCAGCCCCAGCCCCAGTGTGCTGGCTCGCGCCGGGGGCTCGTTTTACCCCCACCCCTGCCCCACTACTTACCCAGGCGGAGCAGGGCTGGGAGCCTGGCCGGGTGACAGGTTGCTCCAGCGAGATGCCAGTTGTGCGGGGGGGCTGTGGGAGCCGAGCTGTGGTGTGCACGCTCACTCCTGCCTGACCTCACCGCGGCTCCCTGCCTAGCCAGTTACCGTCCTCCGCGCTCCCTCCCCAGCCAGGTGCTGGCTCCAATTTCTGCTTGTGCAGGGGGCGGCGAAGGCCGCGGAGGGACGCTTCTGTGCTGCCGTGCAACGAAGCCGTTTCACCTCCTGCTGATCTGCGAGGCTTGGGGGGTTTCTCTTGCCATTAACAGGCTGCAGTGGGGCAGCCGGCCGAGTCTGGAGCTCTCAAAGCACCTCAGAGGCACCAAAATACACCCAGCCTCCTGAGCGTGCGAGGGCACCACCATCAGAGGAAGTGGCTTTGCCCATGCACGCTCCTGCTGCTGTCTATTTTTGGTAGCCTCTGCGGTGCCAGTGCAGTTTCATTGGCTCGTGCGGGTGGGGGTTTGACAGCGTGTGCCCAGCGGCGCTGCCCCAGCGAGCGTTAGTCACTGGCGGTGCTGCCTCGCTGGGAGGAATCACAGCCCGGCCCGGCCACGGCAGGGGCTGCCCGCCTGCTGCCACGTTCCCCGCGGCGCCGCGCACGCCGAGCCCAGGCCGTGCCGTGGGGCTTACCTGCCGTGAGCATCAGAAGCACCGAGGGGTGCTGGAGGGGCTGCGTCCTGCGCGCCTGGTGCTGGGGAAGGCCTGCGGGCGGCTGGGAGCAGGCTGTGGTCATTCTCCACTTCTGCTTTTCTGGGCTTTCACCATCTCCTGTTTCCCCCCAGCCTTTCCTGCAGCTTGCATGGCGCTCGGCGGCCCCGGCCCTCCCCGCCAGCCCGTAGTCTCGGCCGGGCGCCAGCCCCCAGAAGCCGGGCGGGGAGCCGCACGAGATGGGCACTCTCCTTGGGCTCTGCAGCCTGGTAAGGGCTAACCCCCTCCCCCGCGCCCTCCCTGCTCAGTAACAAACCTGGTGGTTATTCTTTTCTCCCAGTCTGTCCCGGGCCGGGTGGGGACGCCCTGTGCCCCGGACACATCCCCAGCCCTGACGCCAGGCGGGCCGGGGGCTTCCATGCCCCCAAAGCTGATTTCCTCCCCAGCGTTTGAGTTACATGGATGCTCACAGCGCCTGCCCCCCCCCCCCTACGCATACTCCACTTCCTTGGGCTCAGAGCCCTGCTAGGCGGCTGCCAGGCTGGCTCGCTCATCAAAATACAAGTGTGGGGGAGGATGGGTTGGGGGAAAACCCTTCGGGGTCATCTTCCTACTGCCTAAGGCAGCAGAAATTGACACACCCTCTTGTCTCTTCCTTGCTTTGCCTCCGTCGCCTCTTCCAGCCGCAGGCGGGTGTGTGGCAGGGCTGGGGGCAAACCGGGCAGCACAGGAATCCTGCTTGGCAGGGCAGAGATCCCTGCTTCGGGGGGATCTGGGGGGGTGCGCCAGGGCTGCGCTCTGCCCTCACCCTGTGCAGTCTCCAGAGGGTGGCACCCCAGGTGCTGGGAAGCAGTACCCTTGTCCCCAGATGTTTGAGTCTGAGCTCAGCTCCCCCTGCTCTCTGCGGGGCTGTGGGGTGATTCAATCCTAAATGCTGGTACCCAGCACTTCACATCTGTAGGGCTCCAAGCACTTTCTGATTGAGAGTGTGTCCTTATCCCCATTACCCAGATGGGGAAACTGAGGCCCGGAGAAAGGAAGTGACTTGCCCGAGGTCACCCCGCAGACCTATGGCAGAGCTGATAATTGACTCCAGTGCTCTGTCCACTAGGCCACACTGCCTCTCAAGCAGATCCAGTGCTGCCCCTCTGTATGGCAGTGTGGGGGATTGCCTGAAAGACGGGGGCTTGCTTAGGACTGGTCTGCTGAGTCCAAGGCCAGAAAGGACACGTGGGGACATCTAGTCTGACCTCTTGCATGACGCAGGCCAGAGAGCTGCTGCAAATCGTTGCTAGAGCAGAGGGTTAGAACAACAGCCGCTCTGTCCCCCAAACAGGATGGAGAAAGCCCCTGCAACCCACGGAACATTGGCCAGCGGGCGTGGAGCAGTGTGACTGCCGGCCGCAGCCGCCTTTCACCCTTGGGTGGACGCTGGGTTTTCTTGCTTTGCTTTTGGGGCTTGGGTTGGGTCTGGTTTGGGGTTTTTTTAGGGAACTGTCAACCATGATCTCAAATTTCAATTATCCCAGAGGAGTTTTCAAAATAACCTTTAGAAATCACACGCACACACATACATAAAACACATGCATGCACATACCGCTCACACGCACACAACACACACCACATGTACATGCACACACAACACACACAAACAACACACGTGCATGTGTGCGCGCACAACACACACATTTTGTTTCCACTTTAAACAGCCGTTTGTTTTGAAAACCAACCACCCCAAAGTCGGCGTGGGAAGGAGCTGTGAATGAGACAAGGCAGAAACGACCCAGGAAAGGTGCTTTTGTGCCCAATGTTGGGTTGCAATATGGCGATGGGATACGCCGGGTGCAGCGCCTCCCCGGGCCGTGGATGTTTTCCTCTCTAATCTCTGCGTGTCCCAGTGACGCTCGCCAGCCTGGGCAGGTGGTCGGTGATGTATCCGCCACTACAGCCTAGAGCCTGGAGTTACCGTCCGTCGATTCAATGGCAAATTTGGTTCATTTAAGGTTTTTACTGAATTTGATTCTATGCTCTTTCACACAGCGCCACGCCCCCACCCGCGCGGTGCGCTCTGTCCTGCCGCTGTCTTTTGTGCCCTGGTACGACTGTATCCCTCTGTCCACATGCCACCTCGTTTCTGTGATGCCTGTTCCATCCATAGCCTCCTTTCACACCAGGCGAGACGGTGAACTAGCGTTATTTCGATTTCTCGGGTTCGTATTAAGCACTGAAAATTGCCACTTTTTAGCTGCCTGCTATAAGCTCCTGTGATTGGGCGGGACTGGTTTTTTCATTTGTCTGTTTCTCATCAGCTCTTACCTGCATTTTATCGCTTCCATCCTCCCCTCCTCACCAGGATACAGAGAAGCTCTGGCAATAGACCTTCCCCTAAGGCTGTCTCTGCCTAGTCCAGGGGTTCCCAACCTTTTTTGGTCCCCGTACTCCCTTGGCTTTTAGTGAACCTTCCCGTACCCCCTAGTCAATAGGAAAGGAAATCAATTCCAGACTCTGGAATCCACAACCTTTTTCACTAACTCTGCTACTTTTGGAATATTTCAGTTAGAATAATCTAGTTATTTACCAAATATTCCCCGTATCCCCTGGACGAGCCTCTCGTGCCCCTGGGGGTTCGCGTAGCCCAGGTTGGGAACCTTGCTCTAGTCCATGGCAGCTTTCCCCAGCCCTCCGTTCCAAAACTGCTCTACGCCCCTTTGTTTGAAGTGCCAGCACCCTGCTTCCCTTCTGGAAGGGGGAGCCCAGCCTGTGGGGGCGCCTGCCCCACGCGGGCCGGAAGGGGGTAAAGCAGGCTGGAGGGAGCCTGTGCGGAGCGCTCGGCCGGAGGGGAGCTTTTAGGGGTTGCTGGAGAGTACTGGGCAGGGCCTGGGTCCCCCCTTGCACTGTGTCTGGCCGCCATTGGTGGGTGGCTGGGCCCTGGCCCCAGCGGCAGGTGCCAGACTTCGGCCGGCCGATACCCCCGGCAGGGGGCGAGAGACCAGAGCGGCGGGCGCTGCTGGAGGGCAGTGTCCAGAAGGGGCCACACGGGGCCGGAGCAGGACTGTGGACGGGGCGCCGGTCGCCCAAAGGAGGTGCCCTGCTCATGGCAGGTCTAATGCCCTGGTGCTACGGGCGGGAGCGAGCCATGGTGAGTCCTGCCCCATGACACTCCCCGGTTCCTAACCCCTCCACCCTGCCCCACTGGTCTCCCCAGGCACTGAGACCCAGCGGTTCCGCCTGTCTGCCCGGCCCTGCACACAGAACTGGAAGCATCTCAGGGATCGGGGGTTCGGTCTCTTTCCTAGCAGCCTCTCCCCGGCCATCCCTGGGGCAAGGGTACCCACGTGGACCACGACCGCTGGGTCCTCCCCAGCACTGCCACAGGCCTGTCTAGATCAGCGGGTTTCAAACAACGGGGCGCGACCCACGCTGGGGGGTGGAATGTCGGGCGCTGGGCCCCCTGGCTGCAGGGGGATCAGGTGACCGGGGCGGGTACTGAGGCAGCCCCCTGCCTGTCCTGCACCGCAGGCTGTGCTGGGCCCCAGAGGCGGCCGGCAGCAGGCCCGGCTCCTAGGTGGGTGTGGGGAGCACACAGGCCTCCGTGCACTGCCCCTGCCCTGCGCACCAGCTCCGCCCTCCCACTGGCTGGGAACCTGCTGCTGGGCACAGCATGGGCTGCGGGGCCAGGCGAGGCAGGAAGCTGCCTTAGCCCCCCCCAGATCCCCGCTGCACTGGGTAAGCCCCTCCGGCCCCAGCCCAAAGCCGGAGCCCCCTCCTGCAGCCCCAAGTTCCTAGCCCCGCCCGCAGTCGCATTCCGGTGGGTTGCAGCGTCAACGATTTTCTTCAACTGGGTCATGAGAAGAAAAGTTTGAAAACTGCTGATTTAGCTGCCTCGAGAGAGCCACAACCCTCGCCCAGCAAGCAGGTCCCCATGGGGTCCTCCCGGCCACCGCAAACCCGGCCGTGTGTCGGATTGAATCCCCCGGACTGACACCACCGCTTCCTAACGACTGGACCCTGCCCCCCGAGAGGTCCCCCAACATCCTCTGGACGGAGGGTCCCGACTGGGGGATCTTTTCCCTCTGCTGCCGTTGGGTGTTCTCCTTCCCTGAGCCTTTCACCCTCCTCAGCAGCACCAGGGCTGTCTGACCGGGGTGGGACCGTTCTACTGTGTCCTAGAAAGTCTCACCCGCGCACCTCCCGGCCTCCCTTAGCTCCTCCACTCCACCCTGGTCTCCAGGGCCCCTACGCGGTCCCTGAGGGCCAGGAGCTCCTTGCCCCATGGGGCAGATGATCAGACATGCTACATTGGGTGCACTAAACTGGCCAGCCCCCACTCTGCTGCTGGGCTTCTGCCTCCTCCCTGTGCTCTGAGAGCTTGTCGTGTCTCGGTGGCTGTTCGTCTGAATGAGGTGGCTTTGGGGTTAAAGAAGTTTAAAGAAATGAAACGTGAAGTGCATCTCGCCCCTCAGACGGCTCCGAAGTGCCCTGTGCGCCCGCCCGCTGTCCCTCCCTTCGGCTGGAGAGCCCCACACTGCCTTGGGGACCCTCCCTGGGTTGCCTTCCTCCCCCTGCTTTAGAAACAACCTCCCGCCACGAGGTGGGCTGCTCCCAGCTTTGGAATTCATCCCGGCCATGCCCAGGCTGGGGCCCGGACTCTTCCTGCCGCCTGAGCTCCCCAGCCCATCTCACTCGCCGCCGGGGGGGGGATTCCGCAGCAATCCGTGTCCACCCCTGCCTGGCCCCCGTGGCCTGGCCCAGCGTCCCCACCCAGGCCCGACAGGCCTGTGCAGATGCAGACGGGGGGGGGCCCTGACTCAGTGTGGTTCACGGTGCCCACGCCTGTGTCCTGTCGCAGTCTGACTGCAAACAGGATGCCAGGCTCATCTGAGACCCCAGTGACTCATCCCGAAACTGCCGCTCGCTCACACTGGCACCAGCAGCGTCTCGGCTCCCGCCAGCCACAGCCCGCAGCTGCCCTGAGAGACGGGAAGAAGAGCAGGTGTGGGCCCTGGGTAGGGGCAGGGTCTCTGCCCCCCAGTCAGCCCCCCACAAGTCCCAGCTGCCCCATTCTGCTAGGGGCTGGCCAAACACCCACTAGGAGGCAGCCCCTGCTCCAAAGAGCTCCCAGTCTCCACAAAGGGTGAGAGGGGAAACCGAGGCACGGCGCATGGACGCGATCTCCCCGAGGTCACACCACAGAGGCAGAACTAGGCCCCCAGCTCACCAGAGCTCTGGCCCACGCTGCCTCGCAGAGGCTAGTGGCCACATGGGCACGGCCAGCTGGTGGGAATGGCAAGACTCTGGTTGCTGGGGGGGGGCAGTGGCTTTGATCCTGCACACTGGACCCCCTTCCCCCAAAGCAGTCCCCAGGCCTGTGCTCTCTCCACCCCGGGTCTGCTCAGGCCCCGGGGGTCTGGGCTGAAATCTCCTCTACAGAGACGACCGACTGGAGGATTCCCCAGGCCCTGCAGGTCAGATTCCCCGAGGCTGCTGCCCCCACGGCCTTGCCCTTCCTAGAGGCCCAGGGATGGGGCGGCCAAGCAGGCCCACGTCTTGCCCTGGTTAATGCAGACTCTGAGAACGGGGGAGGGCCCAGGGTGCGTGGGAGTCCAGTACTGAGGGGTGTCCCATGCCTGGCGCTAACCTTCCCGCCCCTTCAGGAGAGGCCCCGGGGCTTGTGCGCAAACCAGCCGGCCTCTGCTCTGGCCCCGAGCGGGCGGCTGCCGGGTCAGGGGGCTGGCGCAGGGCCGCAGCGCCACGTGAGCCCCCGGCTCCCTCCCCCACACAAAGGGATTTTCTTCAAGGCTCCACGTCCCCCCCATCCCCTCCTCCAGCCCTCTGGGCCGCGGGGTCCCCAGGTTAAGTGGCAGGAGGAGCCAGCCCCGGCACCTGCTTGGCCTCAGCTCGCTGTGAGTGTCTCACAGCTGCTGGGAATAGGAAGTGCCATGTGGTTCGGGCAACGCCCCTGGCACCCTCTGAGGCCGGCTACAGCGCTGGGTTGGGTGTTTTTTCCTACCCCAATGTGTGTCCTGTTTCCTGTTATCTGTGCACAGCGCCCCTTCCCCCCACTGATGTGTAACCAGATACCACGTGTCTTGCAACCCAAATTCCGCCTCGCTGGGGCGTAATCATCCTGCACCGATCTCCTGAGAACGCTCGCTTAGCCCACGCCCCCGAGAAAGGGAAGGAGCCCCCAGGAAAGCCCCAGGGCAGAACAAACACCAGCTGCCTAGAGCCCCCGTCAGCGGGCTGCCTGCAATGGGCTTCAACACCACTCCTCCTGCCCCAAAGACCCAGTCACCCATGCCCCTGGCTCCAGAGGAGAATCTCCATTGGCAGCGGTGGTACGGGGTCTATGACACACAGTTAGGGGGGGTTAGTCCACCCAGTAGTCAGCATTGGAATGTGGCATGGATGTGCACTTGGAGCAAAGCCACCTTCCTTCCATGGCACTTTTCATACGTGAGGCCGGATATTCCACTCCCCTGGGCGCCTGCTGGGCAGGTCTCATGCGGCTCCAGCCCCCAGTCCAGGGGGAGCTCAAGCCCATTTCCTCAACCCTTTTCTGAGGCAGTGGGCTCCAGCCCACGCCGGTTTATGCAGATGTAGAATCCTAGAATCACAGACGCTAGAACTGGGAGGGGCCTCGAGAGTCAGCGAGTCCAGTCCCCGGCCCCCACGGCAGGACCCAGCACCTAAGCCCCCTTGCTGCAATGTAAGCCCATTGCGTCGTCCCATCCTCAGAGGCCAAGGAGAACAATTGCCCCCCTCCTCCCTGTGACGCCCTTTTAGATACCTGAAAACCGCCATCGGGTCCCCTCTCAGGCGTCTCCTTTCCAAACTAAAGACGCCCAATTCCTTCCGCCGTGCCTCCTAGTGCGTGTTTAACCAAAGTCTCTCAGGTGCAGGACTCCTCATCGCATTCTCTGGAACAGACTAACACGGCTCCCCTGGAGACGCATCCCTTTCCGACAGGTACGTGAGCGCTGGGGATCACCAGGGCACGTCACTGACAGCAGGGTGGGGTGCTCAGGGAAGGTGCAATGAGTGCACTCAGGCGGCCCGGGAGCCTAGGCAGTCACCTAGGGCGCCACTGGCCTGGGCGCCCTGTGATTACTTCACGGCTACTGATGGCCATGCAGGCAGGGGCACCGATCGCGCCTTCCGCCTGGGGCACCAGCGGCTACAGACACTCTCGGGCCACTCCTGAGTGCACTGGGCTGTTTGGAAAACTACCAGGCAGGACATTTTATCCCCACCGGGGGATCACCCTTGGCACCAGAAGGATACAGCTATGATCTTGGGGGGCCCAGCCTCCTCCTTCCCCCATGGCTCACAGGTCTCTCCAGCAGCACCAGGCAAGGACTGAGCTACCCCCTGAGTTGGTGAGGAGGGAGTTGGGTGCTTCTGGTTGTCTGAAGGAATGCAGGCATCGCGCACTCACCATACTGAATCGCAGTGAGAACAGTATCCCGAAGTTATAGCTGCCTGCTGTATCCTGCATAACATCTGTGAGGCAAATGGGGAAAAGTTTCCACCAGGATGGAGAGTGGGAGTCTGCTGAGTTTGAACAGCCTGATACCAGGGCTACTAGAAGAGCTCAGAACAGAGCTGTAAGGCTCAGGGAGACTTGAAAAGACCATATCAGCAGCGAGCCAGAGTAGTGTGTGCTGTGGTAGTGTACTTTGCTGGCCCTGCTGTTCTGTGGCCTGCTAGGAATCATGGTGACTACTGCCCACGTAGGCCTATAACATTCTCAGTGCACCTGGTCATTTTGTTTGTGACTCATCCCGTGAGCTGGGTGACGCTGTTCATTAACGGGTAATTGGTTGCTTTCAGAACTGCTAAGCACTCGGCAGCATAAGTTGTGAACAGAGATAAATTAGGCTCCAAACAACAGAATTTTATTCTGTAACAAAACCAGCGCAAAACCCCCGCAATTTTAAAACAAATCCTTAAGCATTGAATACAGTTGAATAAGTCAATAAAGCAGAACTTATGCTGGGAAAAGAGCATTTTGGATCCACACGGCTGGTGCGTAGGAAGCTGTGACTGTCTTTAGCGTCCGGGGCTGGCGTGTTAGGGGTTCTGGAGCCATGTGGAACATTAAGGGAGGTCCCAGCATAGAGTTCTCAGTGGGCAGCAGAGACAGGCAAACGTAGGAGTGCTGAATCTGCAAGTCCACTGGCGTCTGCAGTATTTCCAGAAGCCCCATCGTGTCTGGTCCATTTCCTTCTCGTTTCCTGCTGCAGTCCTGGCTCTCTCTCCTCCCCAGGCTGTCTGCGTGTTCATCCTCCAGGCCCCGTGCGGATGCTCCAAAGCAGCATTAGCTTGCAGGATCTCACTGAACGTGTCATCAAATCTGCCCCTTTTTCCTCCTCACGTGGCTCAGGGGCTCCACGGATGTGGAGGGAGGAGACCCTGCAGGGCACCGTGACAGCTGCTGCAGGTAAAACACACAGCGCTTTGCCGTCTGTTCATCCGGAGAGTAAAACTTATGTTGCAGCCCTTACGCCCCTTGCTTCCCTAAAGTGCTAGGCCTTCCATTCTCACTTCTGCTTGGGAGTCGCAGCCCGAGCTGTGATGGGCCTGCCCTGCCCAGGGTGGAGGGGAGGTGAAACTGAGGAAGAAACTGCTTGGTTGCATTCTGGTTGTGGAGAGCAACGGAACTGAAAACTGGTCCCATTCCCACCAGCCGATCCCGAGGGTAGCAGAGGCAGAGGGAACACAGCTGCTGGAGCCCAGAAGCACCCCAGGCCTGTATCCCGCTCACCTGTGCATTGCGTCCGTGTCTGCCGAAGTCACTGCTGCGTGGCATGGGAAAGCATCTTACCGCAGAGGAGGAAACAAAGCAGCCCTCCCTTGAGACCTACGGCAGGGATTGCAGAGCAGGAATGGAGGAACGTCCCTCTGCTGTGCCCGCCCGCCCTGAGAGCACCTCCACCTCTTTGGGGGTACAGCTGCCGCGTTAGCACACGTGAACGACTGAAAAGCCAAAAGCTGAGGCCTGCTATTGCAGGGGGCCGTCCCTGTAACTGAAAACTTTTCTGCACACCTGCCTCCGATTCCTTCTGCCCGGGGCTCCCCGCGCTCGACCGGCTGCACTGTGGGGGAGTCAGAAACTGCTCTGGGCTGGCTGTGCAGCTGGGTCCCCCTTTCATCTGTCCCCGTAGTCCTGTTCCTCCTCCTCTCTGTGCACAGCGGGCCTGTGGCGTGTGCTCCCTGGAGGTATCCCCGGCGGTGCGGGCAGGGGCGTCTCGGCTGGTGTGGCACACAGAGCCTTGTCCCAGCAGCAGGTATGTCGCTCAGCTCCGGAATGATGGGCGGCCTGCCTGGCCTGCCACTGCTCTTTGGCTTTCACGCAGCACTGCCGCTAGTCCTGCGCGTAGCCCTGCTGTCCCTGAGCATCTGCTCACTCAGGACCATGTTTCTGTAGCTTGTGTGGAGACCTGCCCCGCCCCTTCTCCCCACAGGCCTGTGAGGTCCCAGACCTCGGGTCTACTCCAGGCAGGAGCACGTCTGGACTGGGGAGCCAGGATGGTGGGGGGCAGTTACAGAGAGCTGCTAGGGGTGCTCGCCTAGCCAGGCCACCGGGAAAAGAAATTTCAAACATTCATGAGGCTTTAAAAGGGCAGGGGAGCTTCGGGTCTATGTGACCCTTGGGCAGTGGAGTTCACAGCTGTGGCCAGGGCGGCCAGCACAGGGCATTGTGGGACAGCTGCTGGAGGACAGTTTAGGGTCAATATAAGTAACACAGTACAATGTGGATGGCCCCGTCCCTACACTGCTCAGGGGGCTGGTGGCACGCACGTTGGTGTAATGGCTGGAAGATGAACGTAAGTGGAGACATCTGCATGGCTAGGTCAGCGTAAGCTGCCTTGTCTTGCCCTAACTTGGCAGCGTAGGCCAAGCCTCTGAGTGTCACAGCCAAACACAGGGCGGCAGGGATTGCTGGGCCCGTGTGCCTGCGACTTATGCAAAACAATCCACTGTGGCTCGCACTCAGCTGTGACCCTGGGAGTCTTCCCAGACCCCAGGATGCTCAAAAGCATCTCACACAGCAGAGACATCCCCCCCCCCCCGCCTTCCTCTTGCATTTCCGCCTCGGAGCACGGCCAGGTGAGACGAGCTGGGGCTGGAGTCCAGATCCCGCCACCCCCATCCCACTTGGCCCCACTTGGCGTTGGTGACGCCTGCTGCCCAGCGAGGGCCGTGCCAAGTCTGCGGGAGCCGCATCGGTGGAAAGTCGCACGCAGCTGCCAGGCGATGCTCCTCGTGTGACTAGACCGACCCCCCCGGGGCGTCCGTCAGGCAGCCGGTGACACACTCGTCTCGCCGACGCGGTCCCTCGTCTGTACCGCGTGAGACGCTCCTGCTGAAACGAAACCAGAATGAAATCGCCTCACTTGTGAGGAGCCTTGAAACGACCCCGCGTCCTCGCCCGGCTCTGCTCGCCTCCGCTGCCTTGCTCACTGTCTCCAGTGCGGCGCAGGGAATGGAGCCGCCCCCACCCCCACCCGCTGCCTGCTCCTCCGCGGGCGCCACCAGCCCCCCGGGGAACGATCACTGGGCTGGGCAAATGCACAGCACCCCACGTAGGAAGGTGTGACGGGCGCGTGCCCTGCGCTGGCCCTTTAAGGGCCAAACCCCAGCCCTGAGGGAGGGCTGCGAGCAAAGCCCCCGCGGAGGCAGATCTGGCTAATGGCCCCGCTGGGGGCTGGGTGAAGAGGGACCCCTGGAGGGCTGACGAGCGGTAGGGACCTGACTGCCTGGGAAGCAGGAGGCTTCCTGGAGGTAGAGCAGGGCTGGGGAAGGCAGGCAGGGCTGGGGAGACTCTGGCCAAGCAAGCGCCCAGGCTGCAGGGCCTGAAGCTACTGGGGCTGCAAGGGGCAGCCATGGTGGGCAGGGGCAGCAGGTCCACCCCCTTGGCCAGTGCTGAGTGGCCGTTACAGACGGCGGTTTGCCCCTGAGGCAGGGGCTAGATGGAGACTGGCCGTGGGTCACTGAGGCACGGTGGGTCCAGGGAGGCGGGGGGAGAACAGGACGCCCTGGGGAGGGGAGGACGCTGGAGGGCACGCAGGATAAACAGCCACCCCCAGAAGGGGGCTCAGACACTGGCGTGGGCGCTGCCAGGGGGCCGTGTCCTGAAGGGGGCGCTGTGGACAAAGAGACACGGGGGGAGACACCAGCTACAGCAGGGTTCCCAGCCTGGGCTACGTGTACCCCCAGGGGTATGAGAGGCTCATCAAGAGGGTCTGGGGAATAGTTGGTAAATAACTAGATTCTCCTAACTGAAATATTCCAAAAGTAGTCGTGTGAGTGAAAACAGCTGTGGATTCCAGAGTCTGGAATTGATTTCCTTTCCTATTGACTGGGGGGTACGGGAAGGTTCACTAAAGCCAAGGGGGCATGGGGACCGATAAAGGTTGGGAACCCCTGAGCTAGAGCTAGCAAACCAAACCAGCCAATTCCCAGGATGGCCGGCTGAGGGCGCCATGGTGCTGAGCCAGCCCCATGATACACGTGGGAAGTGCTTTAAAGACTAACAAGATGGTTTATTAGATGATGAGCTTTCGTGGGCCAGACCCACTTCCTCAGATCAAATAGTGGAAGAAAATTGGCACGACCAATTGATGTGAGGAAGTGGGTCTGGCCCACGAAAGCTCATCACCTAATAAACCATCTCGTTAGCACTTTTTGCCCCAAAGCAGCCCTGCCAGTGTAGATGCTTTTTTGCGCAAATACTTTTAATGGAAACACTTTTCCGTTACAAGTATTTGCGCAAAATGATGCCAGTGTAGACGCAGCCAAGGGGTCTTGTGCAAGAACATCTCCACCGGCCATGTGCTTTTGCGCAAGAGCATCCGTGCCAGTGTGGACGCTCTGCGGAAGAACGGCTGTTCCTGAGCAAGAACCCGCCTGTGGAGACATAGCCCTTGTGTGCTCCAGGTGCAGGGGGCTGGAGTACCCCCACAGGCTCCCTAATACTGGGAGGGGAGCCCTGAGCCTTGGGGGGCAGATCCAAGCAAGCTGGGGGCTGCATCCGGCTCCCGGGCCTGAGGTTCCGCACCCCGTGGCTAGGTAATACCTACTCCTGCCTTGAGTGCATGGGCCTGGCCTAGCTGTCACCTCAGGGTTCCTTCCAGTCCTACGAGTCTCTGATTTTAGGGGGCTCTGTCTTCACGACCTGCCAGCGAGCCGGCCCCCGTTCTCAGGCCTGACAAGTGGGCCCTGCCCTGGCCCAGGGTCTCACTCGGAGTGGTGCTCAGCTGCTCGGTCTGCGTCCCACGGGGTCGTGGTGGAGGAGGGGTGACTCCTGCTCTGGTTCCCTGCAGGGCAACACAGACTCTGGCCCGGGGCGCTCTCGCTCAGCCTGTGCCTGGGTAGCCCTTGGAGGGCTACTGGGGCTGTATCAGCCACCGGAACCTCCTGGATTCCTGGGGAGAGCGACTGTGTGAGCCCCACTGAGAGAGGCTGGGGCTCCTCACGGCGGCTCTTCCGCAGAGGGGTCCGGTCTGTGTCGGCAGCTGCTGCCCTCTACTAGCCGGTGGTTGAACTTCGCTTCATTTGTGTTCGCGGGTTCCCTGCTTTGCCTGGTGGCCTCCTGCCCCTTTCCACGGTGCAGTGAACACGGGGCTCTGGCGTCCGACCGGGAGGGGGGGCTTGCACAGCATTTAACAGCACCCCACGTCTCTAGGGCTTGAGAGAGGTGGGGGGGCCTTGTGGGTAGGGGCAGTGGCGTGGCTGCCAGGCGCCTGGGTTCCACTCTTGGCACTGGCTGTGGGGAAATTGGCTTCGCTGCCCTGGGACTCAGTTTCCCCCCTATAAGCTGTGGCTGGTGAGAGGCTGAAGGGCGCTGGATGAATTGTGCCACCTTGTGGCTGGTCTGCTATTACTGTGCTAGGGACTGGGCCACCTGGGGTCACTGTCTGTGTGGCCACCGCATGCCCCTTGCAGGGCTCTTCCTCTCGGTGGGGTTCGCTGCTTGCCTGTGTTGCCAGACTCGTGGGGATGGCAGCAGGGAGCGGTGCTGTGTGGGGTGTAACTCAGCACTTAGGGTTGCCAGGTGCCCGGTTTTCGCCCGGACAGTCTGGTATTTGCGTCGTCTGTCTGGTAAAAACACCCAGAAAATATCGAACGTGTCACATGTCCGCTATTTTCTGTTTGTCTCGGACGGAAGGCCGGCGGGGACATTCTACCCCTGCCGTGTTGGGCGGGGGCGGGGGCGGGGGCGGGGGCAGCGGGGAGCGGGCGATTTAAAGGCGCAGTGACTTTTTTTTTCTCAACCAATTTTGCCGCCATGTTCGGGATTTTTTGTGAAAGTATCTGGCAACCCTACGTGCACTTAGTAGGGATCTTTTTAAGAGCCCCCTGTGGGGCAGGCGGGGCGGCCCATGAGTATAGGCCGACGTGGCCGTCGCCTAGAGCGCCGCCTTCAACGGGGCACCCGGGGCGCCTGATGACGACGCCATTGACGGCCGCGCAGGCGGGGGCCTCGATCGCGCGTTCCGCCTGGGGCGCCAGCTGCCGCAGCCGGCCTCGGGCCGCCCCTGGGGGCAGGTAGGAGTGAGTTGAGTGTTACTGGCGCTGGGCGGGTGCAGCTTCTGGAGTTGGGTCCGACTCCATGAGCCGGCAGGCCAGGCAGATGCTTTTCTAAGCCTGTGGGAGCCGCGGAGCCAGGAGCAGCGCACGGGCAGCTGCCCTCACGCTGCAGCACTTTGCAGCAGGTGGCGATGTCGCTAACCCCGCCAGGGCTCAGGGCAGTGCTACTAGAGCTCGGAGAACCTGGGGGGGTCACTTCTGGGTTCGTCTCTGCCTTGCCTGCCCTTGGGACTGTAGCCAGCTGGTCTCGTTCGCTTTCTCCGTCAGCGGGACTGTTCTGCTCCTCCCTGTGAGGCAGTGGGGAGTTTGGGGGTTCGGAGGGGGTGTTGCGTCCGGGGGACACTCGGCCCAGCAGTTACTGGTTCAGTGTGATAAGGGGGGAGTTTGGGGGTTCGGAGGGGGTGTTGCGTCCGGGGGACACTCGGCCCAGCAGTTACTGGTTCAATGTGATAAGGGGGGAGTTTGGGGGTCCGGAGGGGGTGTTGCGTCCGGGGGGCACTCGGCCCAGCAGTTACTGGTTCAATGTGATAAGGGGGGAGTTTGGGGGTTCGGAGGGGGGTGTTGCGTCCGGGGGACACTCGGCCCAGCAGTTACTGGTTCAATGTGATAAGGGGGGAGTTTGGGGGTTCGGAGGGGGTGTTGCGTCCGGGGGACACTCGGCCCAGCAGTTACTGGTTCAATGTGATAAGGGGGGAGTTTGGGGGTTCGGAGGGGGGTGTTGCGTCCGGGGGACACTCGGCCCAGCAGTTACTGGTTCAATGTGATAAGGGGGGAGTTTGGGGGTTCGGAGGGGGTGTTGCGTCCGGGGGACACTCGGCCCAGCAGTTACTGGTTCAATGTGATAAGGGGGGAGTTTGGGGGTTCGGAGGGGGTGTTGCGTCCGGGGGGCACTCGGCCCAGCAGTTACTGGTTCAATGTGATAAGGGGGGAGTTTGGGGGTTCGGAGGGGGTGTTGCGTCCGGGGGGCACTCGGCCCAGCAGTTACTGGTTCAATGTGATAAGGGGGGAGTTTGGGGGTTCGGAGGGGGTGTTGCGTCCGGGGGACACTCGGCCCAGCAGTTACTGGTTCAGTGTGATAAGGGGGGAGTTTGGGGGTTCGGAGGGGGTGTTGCGTCCGGGGGGCACTCGGCCCAGCAGTTACTGGTTCAATGTGATAAGGGGGGAGTTTGGGGGTTCGGAGGGGGTGTTGCGTCCGGGGGACACTCGGCCCAGCAGTTACTGGTTCAATGTGATAAGGGGGGAGTTTGGGGGTTCGGAGGGGGTGTTGCGTCCGGGGGACACTCGGCCCAGCAGTTACTGGTTCAATGTGATAAGGGGGGAGTTTGGGGGTTCGGAGGGGGTGTTGCGTCCGGGGGACACTCGGCCCAGCAGTTACTGGTTCAATGTGATAAGGGGGGAGTTTGGGGGTCCGGAGGGGGTGTTGCGTCCGGGGGACACTCGGCCCAGCAGTTACTGGTTCAATGTGATAAGGGGGGAGTTTGGGGGTTCGGAGGGGGGTGTTGCGTCCGGGGGACACTCGGCCCAGCAGTTACTGGTTCAATGTGATAAGGGGGGAGTTTGGGGGTCCGGAGGGGGTGTTGCGTCCGGGGGACACTCGGCCCAGCAGTTACTGGTTCAATGTGATAAGGGGGGAGTTTGGGGGTTCGGAGGGGGGTGTTGCGTCCGGGGGACACTCGGCCCAGCAGTTACTGGTTCAATGTGATAAGGGGGGAGTTTGGGGGTTCGGAGGGGGGTGTTGCGTCCGGGGGACACTCGGCCCAGCAGTTACTGGTTCAATGTGATAAGGGGGGAGTTTGGGGGTTCGGAGGGGGTGTTGCGTCCGGGGGACACTCGGCCTAGCAGTTACTGGTTCAATGTGATAAGGGGGGAGTTTGGGGGTTCGGAGGGGGGTGTTGCGTCCGGGGGACACTCGGCCCAGCAGTTACTGGTTCAATGTGATAAGGGGGGAGTTTGGGGGTTCGGAGGGGGGTGTTGCGTCCGGGGGACACTCGGCCCAGCAGTTACTGGTTCAATGTGATAAGGGGGGAGTTTGGGGGTCCGGAGGGGGTGTTGCGTCCGGGGGACACTCGGCCCAGCAGTTACTGGTTCAATGTGATAAGGGGGGAGTTTGGGGGTTCGGAGGGGGGTGTTGCGTCCGGGGGACACTCGGCCCAGCAGTTACTGGTTCAATGTGATAAGGGGGGAGTTTGGGGGTTCGGAGGGGGGTGTTGCGTCCGGGGGACACTCGGCCCAGCAGTTACTGGTTCAATGTGATAAGGGGGGAGTTTGGGGGTCCGGAGGGGGTGTTGCGTCCGGGGAACACTCGGCCCAGCAGTTACTGGTTCAATGTGATAAGGGGGGAGTTTGTTGTTGCAGAGAACAGCCCAGAGTTGGAGCCGGGGGGTCTGGTGCCCTGGTGCCCCCGACCCTGCTTGGAGGACACGGCCGGCTCTGGCCAGGTGACAGACAAGGGGCTGCAGAGAGGGACCCGGGGACCAGCCCAGCTGAGCCCAGTGAGGGGGGATCATTGGACAGAGGAGAGGAGGTGGAGAAGAGGGGTCCAGGCGACCCTCTTACCCGGGGAGAAGACGCTGGCGGGGGAGGGGCTGTTGCTGGGGTATTGGAGGCTCTGCTGGGAGATTGGGGGTTGTTTTGGGGACTGAGGGCAGGGCAGGCAGGACTCAGCCGGCTGCAGGGGAGGCTGAGGTGGGGGCTGGGGGCCCAGGCCGACTGGCCTGAGGGACCCGTTGCTGTTCAAAGCTCAATAGACCCTCCTGTTCGGTGCTGGCTGATAGTCGCTCCGGTCTAGAGAACAGGGGGCACCGTTCCTTCTGGGGGTGGAGGCCCTGGGGTCCAGGGGGGGGACCCCCCCGAGGGGCTCACAGCAGAGGCAGGCGGCTGGAGGCCCTGAGAGGCGCCATCCCAGAGGCAGAGGGGCGGACCCCCCATAACGGGCTTGGCCACGAGGACGCGCTGCTTATAAATTCAACCCAAGGGGGTTATTCCAAAATAAGGCCCTAGTGTAGACTGGGCTCAGACCCCCCCCCCCCCCCCCGTGCTGGAATGTCCCGGTTTGCTTTGGAGGTGCCCCACACCTACGACCTCGCTCCCCTCTCCCAGAGCCGGCTCTGCTTTTCAAACGGCTTCTGTGTCTGCAGCCCCGGGCCCTGCCTCGCTCTCCCGCCCGCCCACGCGGGGCGAGATCAGCGCGGCTGATGGGCCACACAATGTTTCGTCCACAAGTTTTTGAATAATGGCACTTTGTTCCAGGACAACAGGCGGCTTTGTTGAGTGACAGGGCAGCTGTTCTAGAGCAGCGATTGAAATTCGGTCGCCCTTAGCAACAAAGCTCAAATCTCCTGCAGCCAAATCCCTGCTCACGTCTTGCTTCTGTCGAAACGGGCGAGGGAGAGACGGGTCAAAGCCGAGGGGGGCAGAGCAAGCAAGGGGGACGGCCTGAAACAGACGGGCAGAAAGAGCAATTAGACCGCCAGGGACCGAGAACGCGCCAGCCTGCTGAAGGTCCCCGCACTGGGCCAGAGAGAAAACCAGCGAGTGCCGAGGCTGGGCTGTGGCCGCGGGACACGGCTGCAGGGCTCAGAATCCGGGACGAAGCCGCCCACGAGCCCGGCCCGGGGAGAGGCAAGCAGGGAGGAGTCGGAGGAGCTCAGTGACATGGTTCTTTGTGAGTCCGGCCAACGGGAGCAGCGGGGAAAGCCTCCAGGCCCACAGTTTCCTGCACTGCTCTTCCCCCCCACCGGGGGATGGGGAGCTGCAGTGCATGGAGCTATTACCTGCCCCCCGCAAGCCGGGTGCAGCCAGCAAGGCCCCCCCCCCAAGCAGGAAGCCAGCGCTGGCTCTCCAGCCTCTCAACCATGGCACCGGCTTCCTGCTGTGGGCGGGGAGGAAGCCCCAAGCCCATGGCCACCTGCAAGACGGTTGCAGACCACTCCCCGGACCACCCTTTGTGAACCGCTGCTCTAGGAAAAGACCTGGCGCCACCCATGTGTAATAGCACCCTCGGGTACAGCGCACAGCAGCGCCTTGGTATCCGTCCCCCAGCGCTCTGGGGCAGCAGTTTTCAAAGAACGGGTTGCGATCCAGCTCTCAGGTGGGCAGTGGGGCGCTCAGGCAGCCCCCTGCCTGTGTCACCGCAGGCTGCGCCGTGCCCCAGACAGCAGGCCTGGCTCGTAGGTTGTGGGGTGGAGAGGGTAGAGCGCACAGGGCTCTGTGCACTGCCCCTGTCTCAAGCCTTCCTGCTGCTGGCTGCTTCTGGACGCAATCTGGTGGCTACGTCTAGACTGGCAGGATTTTCCAAAAATGCTTTTAACGGAAACGTTTTCCATTAAAAGCATTTTCGGAAAAGCACTTTTTGCGGAAAAGCGTCCATGGCCAATCTAGACTCGGTTTTCCGCAAAAAAGCCCCAATCGCCATTTTCGCCATCGGGGTTATTTTGCGGAAAACAGTCCTGTGCTGTCTACACTGGCCCTTTTGCGCAAATGATTTGAGGGCTTTTGCCCGAACGGGAGCAGCACAGTATTTCCGCAAGAACACTGAGAATCTTACAGGAGATCGTCAGTGTCTTGCGGAAATTCAAGCGGCCAGTGTAGTCAGCTGGCAAGCTTTCTTGCCAGTCTAGACACAGCCGGTCTGTGGGGCCAGGAGACGTAGGAAAATGCATCAACAATTTTCTTCAACTGGGTCATGAGAAAAAAAAGTTTGAAAACCGCTGCCCTAGTGACCCTGAACACCAACCACTTGCCCATCTTGTCGTGCAACACGGAAGCAGCTCTGAAGCGTTAGCGACGACTCCTCCACGGTGGATGCCAACTAGAAGCATGAGAACCAGCCAAATGGTGACTATAGGTAATTGACGTTCTAGCCCCATGTCCGGAGAAGTCTAGATCCCTAGTGGTGAGCTGCTGCTGTGAGGCCCTGGGGAGGGGTCCTAGGCCCCCTATGTGCCCAGCCCTCAGGGGAAGGGAGTCTCTTCCGGTGCCTGCTAGGGACTGGTGGCTTGTGTGAATTGATGCAGTTGGGCTTCGGGTTTAGTCTCTTCGAAATGTCTGGCCTAGAAATGTTTCCCAGTCGCTCATTTGTATCTTTCCGTTCCCTTGCACGTGTCCTTCCAGAGGTGGAAACAGTCTGCTCACCAGCAGCACATTCTGTGCTCAGAAAAGGGTAGGGCTGGAAAATCAGCAAAGAGAAAGGACCCAGCGCCCTACCCCCTAGCTAAGACCTGAGACGACCAGCTAAAAACCTGACGGAACGTTGTGGGTTTGTTGCCGTGTAAACAGCTGAAATAAACAGCAGCTCCTGGGCTGAGCACGTGTCATATTGTAGTGTCAGGGGGTTTTCTGAGCATCTAAAACCGGGGAGTTTTCATGGAAACACGGAGAAGACATTCACAGGACTCTGGCACGGTAGGAGTGTGAATTATTTGCATCCCAGTAGCACTTAGAAGCGGCCCCTGGCCCTGACTGCGTGAGGAGCTGTACAAGCGCACGGCGAGAGACAGTGTCTGTGCCCAAGCCCTCTCCGCTGAAATAGACAAACTGTGGAAAAACACAAACGGGAGTGATTTGGCCAAGACAGTGGGAGGAGGATGCAGGTCTCTGGAGGGCCTGCCCGGTTCCCAAACTTTTCAGCATCATTCCCTCCCCCCCCCGTTCTGATTTTTGAAAAACCCTCATGCCCCCCCCCCCAAAAAAAAACTTGTTGAGCAAAAAAAAAAAAAAAAAGGAACTGAGCAGGGCAGCAAAACTTGATGGGGGGGCTGGGTCACCTCACGCCCCCCCTGAAATTTCTTCACGCCCCCAGATTGGGAACCCATGCACTAGGCTGTACCGCCATCCCCAAGCAATGGGCCATAAATCTAACTTGTGTTTTTCACTCTTTTCACCCCTTTGAAGTCTGAAATACAAATGGATTCCTCCGGAAACCTGGTTTTCTCCACTATGCCCACAGCACGGCTTTATTATTGTAAGGTGACTCACGCGTGCCGGGCTGCTCGGTGCTATTTTGATTGGAGAGTCGCCTACGACAGCTGAGAGAGGTGCACTAGGTGGAGCAAACTCCCCAGAGATGGCGTCTTTGTTGGCTTCTCTCCTGCTACAGCCCGTGCTGGGCCATACGCCGCACTTTCCTTACCTCCCCTGTGGCAGGATTGCTGGCCGGGGCGTGGTGACGGTGGGCTTGGAAGTTCAAGATAGCTTTTTTAAGGGGGGAGGCTCCCGATCCTGCTTGTAGGTTCCTGGGTTCTGTAGCAAAGCAGCACACCCGGAAAGAAGCGCCTGGCGTAAGGCAAGACGAGTTGTGCCTCTCTGCCATACAAGCCGCCTGCTGTCCGTCTCTGGGTTATGCTGAATTCTAAGCCCTAAAGGCGTGTGATGTTGCAGCCTTCCAGCAAGAGTGTCTGTGTTTTATCCGCTGTCTCTGTGCATGTGCTGTGAACCAGAACACTGTCAAGTGCTTTGTGAAAGGGACCAAACACCAGGGCTCACACTTACCAGTCCCAGCTCTGCAACTGACTCCCTGGGCAACCTTGGTTAAGTCAACCAACCTTTCTGTGCCTCAGTTTCCCCAGGTGTGACATGGGGATGAAAACAAGCCGTTCACAAAGGCTCAATCCTGATGGCAAAGCCCTTTGAGGTCCTGGCCAGAAGCGTGCTGCCCACACACAAAGGGATGCTGTCCCCTTGTGCACTCCAGGGGTGCTTGTGGGGATCGAGGGGACCCGGCATTGTCACTGCTGGCTGCCTGGGCTTTTCAGTTCTTCCCAGTGTCACTTTCCACTACGGAGCCTGGCCTGACCCCATCCTGGGGACGAGTCGAGTTACTTACCCAAGCGAGGTGACGCCGTCTGGGCCGTCTGTGACACCTCTGCCCGATAATCCGGAGAGGGTCGTTCGTCACCTCTCACCACGCAAACTCGTCAGAGACAGACGGGAATCCCGGCAGCTGCTGCTGGGGAAGCCACCCAGGTAAAGAGCAACGCCTGGGCGCTCGCTGTCCTGCCCCAAGAGGTGGGGCATGATGGGGTGTGATGCGAGGGGGGCTCTCTGGGACGGATGGTTGCTGGTGGGATTCTTCTCGCAGACATGGAAGCGCCCAGGTAGGCAGATCCCAGGACAATCCCTTACGCCCCGGGCCGACGGGGAGGGAATGCCCTGGTGGGTGGAGGTGTCATGCCAGGATGGGAGCCAGTGACAGAAGCCTGTGTGACCAGCTGTCACGAGCTACATCTGAGGGAACTGTGTGGGGAGGCAGGAGCTTGGGATCTTCAGTGGATGGAGCTCAAAGTTCCTCTGTACAGGTGGGCAGGGTCGTTATTCCCATTTTATGTCTAGGGAAACTGAGGCACAAAGGGGGTTGCTGACTTGCCCGACGTCACCCAGCAGACCAGTCAAAGACCCAGGAAGCAGCCGGGTCTCCTGAGTACCGATCCAGTGCTCTGTCTACTAGACCACATTGCCTTCTATTTTGGCTCCTTAACACAATCTGCTGTAACAAAACCCCCTTTACTCTGACCTCACCCCCACCATCACTCCCCATCAGCACCACGTCCTGCGTGTGCTCGGTTCCACAGGCAGGCCAAGCTACCCCCAAGAACACACCACCGCTGCGCAGCCTGTGCTTTTTCTGGCGGGGCCCTGTTACATCCAGCAACCGGGCCATGAAACCAACACCCCTCTGCCACACTCCCAATAGGAGCTACAGACCCGCAGCTCATCCCCTGCAGATCCAGAGCAGCAGTAAACTCTGTGGCCCTCACTTACGGCTCAGGCTGGGAATGGCCCCACCTCTGCTTAGCTGCCAACAGCCCCCAAACACCATGGCGCCCCCCCCACCTTCTGCATGCAGCCCGGCAGCAACCCTCTGGGTCCACCAGCGAGCCCCGTCCGACACCAGCCCCGAGCACTATGGCTGTTGCGTTTAACATCCCACTCTAGCAGCCCTACGCCCCCCATGGGCTCTCACTCCCCAGATGGGCTCCCAGGGCAGAGTTAAGGTTGTTCGTGTGTAAACCTCCCCTGCCCCCACACAGTGACAGGGCCACGGTTTCCCTCCTGCAATAGGGCTCGTTTCAGCCACGTGTGCAAAGCGGGCCCCTCTCCTTAAAGGCGGGGCAGGTGGGGGGTGTCTGCGGGGCGGGTGCACTGTACGTTTCCCATTCCCCTGTTGGTTGTCTTCCAGGGGCTCCATCCCCGCAGCTCTCACTAGGCTCCTTTCCGCAGGCTGTCCCTCCCCAAGGGAACCCTGCACTGTCCCACTGTCCCGCGTGCTCACAAGAGATCCCCCCTCGGCCTTGGGCCAGTCTGTCATTTCAATAAAGCCGCCGAGCTGCCATGCCTGGGGTCTGCGTCTGGGGCCTGCAGGGGGTGGGACTGGACCATCCCCAGGGACCCGTCTGCCTGGGAATCAGGGCCTGGAGCAGGTGGTGCGTGTCCCAAGGCTGCTTCCCTCCGCTCTCTGGCGGTGGCTGCTGACACAGCTACTGCTCACATCACAAGCAGGGATCCTGCCTCTCCCCCAGGACCGCAGCTCTGCCCAGGGGAGGGCAGCAGCTCTCTGTGCTCACCCCCATAAAGCCTCCGGTCCTCCTGCAGTTAAAGCTCTAGGGCTGGGCTGTTTTGATGCTCAGACCCTGTGGCTCCTGACACCCACATGCGTAAGAGATCTCCTGTACTCCATGGGCCGACCTGGCCACATTCCCAGGGCTCCTGTGTTCCCCCATCTCAGCCTGGTCGGGCACCCCACGCTCCCCGCTGGGCGCTGCTCCTTGCTCACCTGCCCTGCTGCAACACAGGTTCTCCCTTAGCTCTCCAGTCCCTCTGCCCCCGCTCCAGCCCGGCCCTGCAGTGCAGCGTTGGAGCCCGGCCCTCTCTTCTCTGGCCACCGAAGCTTGCTTCAGAGCCCTACGCAATAAATCTGCGTGCGCCGCCAGCACAGTCCCGGTCTCTCCTGTCGTCCAGCCCCGGTGCGGCTCCTTGGGGGAACATTTGGGGAGGGGCGTCCCCCCTGCATAATCAAAGTCGCCCCACTTCATGGGGGCGACGGCCAATGGCTGAGGAAAGCACAAAGGTCAGGGGTCAAAATGCCATCGCGCTAGGCTAGTTCTGCAGCAAGCAGGCCCCAGGGAGCATGGGGGGTTCTTCCCCTGACCGGCGGCTGGTCCCCTCAACCCTCTGTCCAGGAGTTTGGGTTGGGGCGGCTGGGCAGGTTTGCCAGGCAGCCCGGCAGAAGCCGGTGTGATCATTTTTTCCTGTGCTAGCGGCAGCTCTACAGATGAGACTCCAGTGATGTTCTTATACGAAACCCAGACTCCTTGGGGCTGACGGGCCCAGACGAGACAGTGCAGCTAAGTGACGCTGCCTTTCTTCCAGAACACACAGGCTGTGTCTAGACTGGCAGCTGCTTTTGCAGAAAAACTTGCCAGCTGTCTACACTGGCCGCTTGAATTTCCGCAAGACACTGACGATCTCATGTAAGAAATCAGTGCTTCTTGCGGAAATACTGTGCTGCTCCCTTTTGGGCAAAAATCTTTTGCACAAAAGGGCCAGTGTAGACAGCTCAGATTTGTTTTGAGCAAAAAAGCCCCGATCGCGAAAATGGCGATCGGGGCTTTTTTGCGCAAAAGCGTGTCTGGATTGGCACGGACGCTTTTCCTCAAAAAGTGCTTTTGCGCAAAAGCGTCCGTGCCAATCTAGATGCTCTTTTCCGCAAATGCTTTTAATGGAAAACTTTTCCATTAAAAGAATTTCCGGAAAATCATGCCAGTCTAGATGTAGCCACATTGTCTGTCGCGGGCCCGTTCACGTCACATGCCACATCCAGGGCTGTGTGCACCTCGGCTAGAGCTGGACTGCCTTTCTCCATGGGAGAGGTGAGCCCTTCCCCTGCAAACGGGCCTTCAGAAACCCACGTTCGCCCACAGTCTTCACTGTGGTCATGGTAGGACAGCAGCTCGAGGCTCCGGCCATGAGCAGGGCCTTGCTGTGTCAGGCGCTGGACACGCAGAGGGAGGAATGTCCCCGCCCTCCCCGGGGTAACTCCATGCTAGAGTGGCCCCTGGCAGGTCCTGTCAACGAGCTGAAGCTCAAGGAGTAGCTTGAGTAGCCGTGGGGAGCCAGTGGTGTGTTTGTGAAGGGCAGTCACGGGGAGTCCAGGAGAAAGGGAAGGGGGGGGTCAAGCAAAGAATGTCAGCATGACACGTAGGATCCTCTGTATTCTAATCCTGGGTCTGACAGTGACTCCCTCCCGCTGTGGTTCTTGGTAAGGTAAGACCGCCCTGTGTCTCAGTTTTCCCAGCTCTAAAATGGACGCAGAGCAAAAGGCTGGTGCACTGATTAGGACACTAGGGCTATGTCTACACTCGCAGCTTCTTGCGCGAGAAATATGCAAATGAGGCTAAGCGTGGAATATTGACGAGCCTCATTTGCATACCTAACGAGCCCCCATTATTGCAGAAGAGGCTCTTGAGCCAGAAGGAGCTGTCTACACTGCCCCCTCTTGCACAAAAAAACCCTCTTGCACAATGCCGCTACTCCGATTATTTTCAGGAATAACGGCATTGCACAAGAGGAGGCAGCGTAGACAGCTCCTTCTGGCGCAAGAGCCTCTTCTGCAAAAATGGGGGCTCATTAGGTATGCAAATGAGGCTCGGCGATATTCCACGCTTAGCCTCATTTGCATATTTCTCGTGCAAGACGCCACGCATGTAGACAAGGCCTAGCTGAGGAACCTGGGACTCCCATAACAAACTTCCTGTTGGGCCCTGGGTAAGTCACTTAGCCTCAGCCCTGGGGACTGCTTAGAGAGCTACAGATGGAACTGGGGGGGGGGGCAGTCAGCCCACCCCATCCAACAGGGAATGTGGGGGCAGGTTTTCAGGTGCTCGGCTTCTGTGCTCAGAGCCAGATTTTTCAAAGTGTGGGGCACCAATACACCAAGGTGCTTCTAAAATCTGGCCACTTCCTAAGGTGCCTAAACGGGAGCAGCCCCGTTTTCTCCCTCTGGGGCACCGGGCCTTGGCCACTGTGGGCAGAGAGGACCCTGGGCGGGATGGGCCTTGGCTCTGACCCAGCCTGGCCCTTCGGCTGTTCTCTTCCAAATGGCGGAAGTAGCAGGAGAGGGGCCCCAGGCCCATGGGCTCACCCTGCTACCCGGAGGATGCTGTTTGCTGGCCCATCCCAGGTGTCCCGAGAGCGGACTAGCTAATTGTCAGGTGCCCTGAATAATACAAAGGCTTGTCCCTGGGGGCTCCCTGCGGGTAACACAAAGCAGAGGCGCTGACCCGGGAAGGGGATGGAGCAACAATGGGAGAGAAATGAGGATGTTTGGGGGGGGAGCCCCCAAATCTCGTCTGGTGAGTTCGAGTCCCAGTTCGACCACTGAGCTGCTGTGCCGGGCCCTGCTGCCCATAGGAGAGTGTGGGGTGCCTGCCCCTTGCGCTTGGGGGGCCTGGGGCAGCCACTCCAGCCAGCCCATGGATGGGGGGGGCAGAGTGAGGTTAGCCCAGTCAAGCGGGGCCTTCGAAACCTCTGGGGGATGGAGAGTCCCCCCCCTCCCTCGGGAACCCAGCCCAGGGCTCCCCCCCCCCCAGGGAAAGAGTGTTTCCTAATATCCAACCTACCCCCCCTCCCCGGCCCCTCGTACTGCCACCCTGAGACCCGCCGGGCTCCATCCGCTTCAGACCCGCCGGCAGGAGGCCGAAGCGGGAAGGGTCCGCCCACGCTCAGGGCCCTGTACCAATCTCTGGTCGTTATGTAGCTCAGGGGGCCTGCAGCAGCCCCCGCCCCCGCCCCCGGGGCGCTGTGGAGGCAGCAGGCGCCGCGGATCGGTGCCGGGCTCGGAACCCCACAGGGGCTGCGCGGCGCCCCGGAGCAGCGGGGTTCCCACGGGGCTCTGCGGCTTTAAGAGGCAGAGCCGGGCGCCGGCAGGGGGTGGGGCTCCTGCATCGGAGCCGGAGCCGCCGCAGAGGGCTCGCACCTCCACCTGCGGGCAGCGAGCGACCCCGGCGCGGCCCCGCACCCCCCGGGACGCTCCGGTTCTGGCCCCGGGAGAGCCGCCCGGCTCCGCCCCGCTCCGCTCCGCACGCAGCCGGGGGAGGATGGCGGGGGGGCGCGGGTGAGCGCAGCCTGGGCTCCCGCCGGCCCCGCCATGGGCTTCCTGCACCAGCTGCACCTCCTGCTCTGGAAGAACGTGACGCTCAAGCGCCGGAGCCCGGTAAGGAGCCGGGGGGGCGGTCAAGGGGCGGCGGGGGCGGCGGGGGGGCGGTCAAAGGGCGGCGGGGGCGGCGGGGGGGCGGTCAAAGGGCGGCGGGGGGGGGGGCGGGGGCTGCCTGGTGCCCCGCGACTGGCCGCTGGAGGCTGCGGCTCGCTCGGCCCTGGCTCGCAGCGGCGGCCTCGGCCTCCGGCCGCCTCCCTGGGCCGGGCAGCGCGGGGCGCCCTCGCCCCGACCAGCCGGGGGTCGCTGCGGAGCCGGGGCGGCCGGTGCCTTTGGTTCTCCCCCGGGGCCTGCCCCGGCGCGGCTCTGCGGGGCCCCCGGGAGCGCCCAGCCCCGGGCCTGCCTCGGCCACCCTGGGCGAGTGGCCACAATTGGCCCGACCCTGGGTGGCGGGGTCCCCGCGTTGGCCGGCGGCCTCTCCGGGCAGGGGCATCGCAGGCTGCCCGGGCCGTGGGCCCTACAGCTTAGTCCTCCCCGCCCCGCCTCCTGCGTGTGATCCCTGGGGACCGGCTGTTCCCACGGCGCTGGCCGGGCTGCAAATAGGCTTCCGAATCCGATGTGGGTCAGCGCAGCCGGATCCCCGCCCGGGGGCGCTTGCTGCTTGTGGGGCCCAGCGGGCAGGTGGAGCGGCTGCCCCGTCCCCTCCCTGACCCCAGGGCTGCGGGGCAGGGGGAGAGTCCTGGGGTTCAGGCTCCCCGAGGTGCCCAGGGCCGAGAAGAGCCCCTGGAGCCGGCCTTGGCGCGATGGACGCGCAGGGCAGCGCCGGGTGGCTGGGTTGGTCTGCGCGTGGCTATGGGGGGAGCCAGCATCTGACACTGGGACTGGGAAGGAGATGGAGGCTCTGAATGAGGAGGGCCGGGGGGCTAACAGCATCTGCGGGGTCCTGGGCAAGGCCGGGGGGCTCCGTTCCCCGGAAGGGCCGGGTGTCGGATGGAAGGTGAGAGCATGAAGCTGCCTCCCACCCCCAGCCCTCAGAGCTGCCCAGAGCGCACCGTGTGGAGCTCCAGCGGCGATTGAAAGGCCCAGGGATCTGCCCCCTCCCCCCCCCCCCCCGTCTGCGGGCCTGGTGAGAGTGTTGCCCACTGGCTCGCGTTGCCGAGGGTCGTGGTGGGTTCGCCGTCGCTGCCGACTTTCAAATCGTGCTGCTTGGAAAAGCCGCCGGTCTGCCCTGGGAAGGCTGGGGGCAGGTGCGTGGCCTGGTCGGCAGCGCTCAGACAGATCGCCCCCGCCGCCCTGGCCTGGGGATCTGGGACTCTCCACTGAGCTTTAATGACAATTAACTCCTTCCGCCGCCCCTCCCCCTGCCGCGCTGATTCACCGTGGGGAAGCTGGGCTGCCGGGTGGGTTTCGTGGGCTGCGCAGCGGGCAGGCTGCCTTGGGCAGTGATTTAAAGAAGCGTTAGGCGGGTGCCGAAGCAGAGGAGGTTCCCTCCTTGGCTATTTGGCTGCAGTCTGGGGGCTCGTTGGGTGATGGGCGAGTGGAGCAGGTTGGGGGGGGAATAGCCCTCCCCTGGCCCCGCTGGGCAGTAGAGTGGCCAAGCGTTGGGAACAGGCAGAGCTTCGCTGGCAGGGCGGGAGCCGGCAGGTGATGGTCTGACTGGCAGCTGACAAGCAGCAGCCTTGGAGACGTGTGCCTGGCATTTTTCCTCCTCGCCCTGTGTAAGACAGCCCGACCCTGCAGCCCTTGGGCACCGCAGCAGCCGCAGCCCCACTGAAGAAAGGGGGAAGCCCCATGGGTGAGAGCCTGCAGCCCTGTGGCATGTGGGATGCTTGTCTGGGATGTGCTCACGAAGGGGAAAGGCCGGGCCAGGCGGAGCAGAAGTCTCCCCCTCTCCCCTGCTCAGCCCGCTCCCAGCCTGCTGGGTCTATCCTGCGGGAGCAGCGTTCAGAGCTGAGTCATCCTGTTGCACGAGGAAGCAGTGAGCAGGGCTGGCCTGTCCTGCCAAGGAGCCAAGCCACCTGCTGTTGTGTCCTGCTCCTCGGGCAGGCGCCGTGGGCGAGGGCTTTGGAGGACAAAGGGTGCTGCGAAATTCCCGGGGGAGTTTGGCTTTTTCAGGTCTGACTCGTGCTCGGGGCTCTCGCCTCGCCCCGAGCGGCGCCCAGCCAGAGGCTGCTGGGACGTGTCTTCGCTGAGCTGCCGTTCTCCCAGCTCTGGGGCCGCCCTGCGCTTTGGAGCAGGGTTGTGGGGGAGCTGGCCGCTGCGAGACCTCGGCACCCCAGGCTGGACATGGTTTCCCTCTCGTGTCGGGTGTGCTCTTGAGTGGGTCTCAGCACCCCCACTGTGCAAACTGCCATGCCACCGGCCCCCCAACAGGGTGGGTGGGGTAAATGCTGCGCACCCCCTCGGGAGCGTGAGCAGGCTGCCTGCTGCGGGGCTGGGGGGGGCTCAGGTGTCGAAGGAGAGCCAGGCAGCTGCCCAGGTGAGTTGTGCTGGCAGGATGCGCCGTGGGGCAGGCCGGGGGGCGCATGTGGCTCTAGAGCCCGTGCCCCTCTAACAGTGCCCCACTCCCCGGTACAGGCGAGGCCCTGAGGAGCAGGGTGTCTGGCATAGGGCTGGCAGGGCCTGACCTCTCCCGCTTCTGCCCTGGTGATCGTGTGAGAGCTGGCACAGGCAGCAGCCTGGCACGCCCCGCCCAGGAGTGCCCAGGCCACGTGGGGCCCGCAGAGCATGCGGCGCAGCAGCCACCTGACGGTGCGGCGGGAGCTGCGACTTTCCTTCATGGCAGCGTCGGTGTGGGGAGCACTCCAGCCCCTGCCTGTGCAGCCTGGCCCGCTGGTACTGGGCACCTCCCTGCCCGGGGCATCGCCGTCCGTGTGTCCCAGGCTCCTTCCCCTGGGGACCTGGCCACGCTCCCTCTGCCACGTGAGCTCTCTGAGCTGGTGGTTCACCGAGCGGCTGGGGCGGAGGCTCAGGTGCCAAGGCCAAACAGACCAGGCTGGTGACTCAGCCGGCTGCTAACTAGCCAGCAGTTCTGCCCAGCAGAGCTCTGAGCTGGGCCCTGCCGGGCAAAGCACACACCTGCCTTGGGTTTGGTCTCCTGGCCGGGCCCTGCTGTGGGCCGCTGAGAAGCCTGCGGTCGCCTGTCTCCGCTCTTCCCAGCGGTGGTGTCTGCGGCCTGCAATGATCTGCCCCGGGCTGGTGGGAGGGGCGGGGGTGGCAGCGTTGTGCGGCTGCTGCTTGGCTCTGATCTCCGTGCCGAGAACACCTGTTCCCGCGCTCTCCTGGCCAGGAGACGTGGCGCTTGGGGTTGCTCTGTGGCCCTCAGAGCTGGCTGCCTTGCCAGGCCGCAGTAACGCGCTTGGGTGTCTGCCGCTGACCGGGGAAGAGGGCACCAGAAGAGCTGTGCGCGGTGGGTTGGGGTGTTGTCCCTCCCAGTGGCGGACAGGAGGCGTCGAATGTGGCGGGAGAAGGAGACGCTGGCCTGGGAGTCCTGAGAGCAGGGCTGTATTCCGGGCTCTGCCACGGACTTTCCGGGTGACCTTGGGCTAGTCACTTCCCTGTTGTGCACCTCCGGTTCCCTTCCCCACTCTATCTTGTGTATCTGGATTGTAAGCTGCTTTGGACAGGGGCAGCCTCTTGCGCGCGGGCAGAACACCTGGCCCTGTGGAGCCCGGAGCTCACTTGGGCCTAAATGTCTCAGGAGTTCTCAGCAGCGAGGAAACGTTCTTGTCCAAACCGAGTGTGTAAAGCAGGGCACTCGGCGGGGCGGTTTCACGTCATTCCGGGCCTGTGGAGGTAGCAGAGCACGGAGAGGGCACCCGCCCCGCCCCGCCTCGCTCTCCCCGGGGTGGCCCCAGGCTCCCAGGGCTCAGGGATTTGAGGATTTGGAGCCTCAGATTAGTTTGCATTTGATTTGTTTTTCAACAAGCACGTCTGTATTTTCGTCTTCCTCGTTGAGTCACCGCAGGGCAGAGTTAAGGCTGTCGGGTGCCTTTGCTGTTCACTTCTTACCCTGAAAGCCCAACGCGAGCAGGGTCACCTCAGCGCTGATCTGCCTGGTCTGGAGACGATGCCGGGCCTGCCCGAGGGCCTGCTGATGCCAGGCGAGCCGCTCTGCTCTGGGCTGGGAATGTGCCTTTGGGAAGATGTGCCGGGCTTTTCCCGCACAAGAGGGGATCACGGCAGAGCTCCCGTGTGGCAGCCAGTTGCGGAGGAACCTGCGCAGCTCGCGTGGGGTAGTAAACAGTCCCGACAAACTGGCATTCTTCTTTAACTCTTCCGGGGGGGGGCACCTCCGTTTCCCCACCCCCTGCTCAGCGCAGGACCGGGCCTAATGCCACAGCCAGTCGTGTTCCTCCTGCTGCTCGTGCCGGGCCGGCCGGAGGGGGCGAAGAGCTGGGGGAGGGCAGGCGGGGGAGGCCTTGGTTTGGCACAACCGCCCCAGTGGCCTGTGCGTTGCCAAGCTGCAGGAATGGTCCCACGTCCTTAGCAGAGCCTGGTCTGAGCTGTGTGCCGGTCGGGGCCCCGGCTGGGACTGTCCCATGACACCCTATGCTGCTGCTGGAGGCTCTGGAGCCCAGGCCCTCTCCTAAGGGGCTCTGGAAGGTCTGGCTTGTCTCTAGCGCTTGGCTCTGCGAGTCCCTCGTGCTCTGACCCGTGGCAGCACAACGTGCCGTCCGCAGGGGGGAATCAAAGGGTGTCACCGAACACCTGCTCTGCCAAACCAGGCTCATTTTTCTCCCTGGCTGAGCCAGTGCAGGTTCCTGGGGCGCCCCCACCTACCATCCAGCCTGCGCTGGGAGCCGGGCAGCCCGCACCTGCTGCAGGTGGGCAGGCTGCTCGCCTAGAGAGAGGCCCCTGGGGGCAGCTGGTTTCGTTTCCTGGCTGTGCAGCCAGAAGCAGCCTCACCTTTGTGTGTGTGGCTCTGGTTGCAGAGCAACAGGAGGGTGGGGAGATGGAGCCAGGCTGGCTCGGGCGCTCGCAGGCGGAGAACAGCCGCAGGGCTGGGGCTGGCCAGTGGCAGCAGGGCTCTGCTTCCCGGGAGCGGGCTGGTTTCGGCTGCCCCAAGCGCCTGCCCCGGCCGCTGCGGCCTGGCTGGGGTTGTGAGTGCAGAGCTCGTGCAGGGTGATCGTGGGCCCAGCCTCGCTGGGAAGCAGCCTCCCGCCCGCCCGCTAGCGCCAGGAGGGTGTGAGCAGCTGCTGCTCTGCAGTGCCTGCTCCGGGTGGCCCCTCATTGGAGTCAGGCGGGACGCCGGGCAAAGGTGTCTGCAGCTAAGCAAACGTAGGCGCCTAATGCCCAGAGGCCGGGAGCCCTGCTTTGCAGCCGGCTTCCTTGGGCTTTGGCACCTTTGCGAATCAGGGAGCTTCTCTGGGTCCCCGGGAGAGGTGCCCCGGTCTGATTCTCATGGGCTGCACCTGTAATATCGGGGTGACGGCTGTTTCCTGGGGCGTTTGTTTCACTGATGAGACTTGGATTTCCCTGAGGAAGGCCCCAGGTGCTAGGGTGCCAGGCGACCTATCCAGCCAGGCCATGCGGCTGGCAGGTACCCAGGGAAACCCGGGGGTTGTGGGGTGGAGCGTTGGCTCCCTGCAGGGCTGGTGCTGACCAGGAGCCGGGGTGCTCAGTGGCACCGGAGGCTCGGCAGGGCCCGCTGCGGCGGGAGGGGGCTGGAGACAGCGGGGTGCTGACGGCTGTTGGTTTCGCTGTGCGGCGGGAGACTCCCCCTCTCCCTGAGCAGCGCGCGAGGCCGTGCAGGCTGCACGTCGCACAAGGCTGCTCTGGCTGGTGGGGCTGCACTGGGGTCGGTCAGAGCTCGCGTGGCCCGTACGCCCCCTTGAGTCACCAAGAGCCTTCTGTGGGCGTGGCGGGGACCCCCGTCCAGCACGCTGGGACTCTGCCAGCCAGTAGAACAGAGGGGGTGTTGCTGCTCCGGATACAGCCCTGCAGGGGGTTTGATGTAGGCAGCCGAGGACAGGCCAGCAGCTCTAGTTCCTTTGGGGGGAGGGGTTCACAGGCCTCTGAACCCCTATACTGGTTCCAGACTTCTTCCTCCGTGCTTCCCCACGCCCAGACTGCCCAGCTCCCAGGCCCTGCCCCCCAGCCAGCTGGCCGTCTCCGCCTCCCTTCCTTTGTCCCCCCTGCTCAGGCTGGGACTAGGTGTCTGGGCCAATCCACATGTGGGTGAGTCAGTGGGAATCACAGCCCAGCACAGGGGGACCCCGGGTCACAGAGCAAACAACCCCCCACACACACTATACCACACCTTCCCCCTGCAAGGTCACAAGACTCGGCCACTAGTAACAAAGGGGACTTGCCTCTGTGCCAAGTGGGGAATTTTTTTGTAATATGCTTGAGTCCTGGGTTTTGCCTCAGTTTCCCCTACATGCTGCATCGTTACCTTGGGAGTGGGCAGGGGACAGTCCGGTCTCCAGGCAGGTGGAGCCAGGGAGCAGCTGAGAAGACCGTGGCGAGGACATAGGGTTCTGAGCTGCTAGGTGCCAGAGGGAGATGGATGGGCCTGCTTCTGCCATGGGGAGCTGAACAGCGCTTCCCCCAGCTGGAGAGCAAAGCGCCAGAGGGTTCGGTGCAGTGTTGTGTGTCCCTCTAACTTTTTCCATCCATGTGCAGGATAAATTTTATGTGCACCAAACCGTGTGGATGTGCACCACCAGTAGAAACCCATGCTGCCGACTGTGGCGCTCTGCTATCAGCAGGGCGGCATTTGAATTTGTCCTGGGTGGCTGCCCAAGTGCTCGGCTTAGAGGGAACCCTGGTTATGGAGGGTCAGGGCTGGCTGCTGGAAGGGAAGAGGCTGGAGCCTGACCCCGGAGATGACAGAACTTGAACCACTGGGTTTGCCACCGCTCGGCTGTGCTCCAGCTGCCAGGATGGATGGTGCTGGAACCTGAGTGTCGACTCGCCTACGGGCTTCCCATGCTGGGCCCCCATTGGCCAGCGAACCCGACTGCTCCGACAGTGCGAGCGGGTCACAGCCGGCGCGGGGCGAGGTCCGTTAGTCCCCAGCATGTGACAAGGTCTCCAGTGGGGGCTCGCCGACCAGCACTCCCGGTGGCAAGCAGACGTGCCGCAGGCCCGGCGGTTCAGTCTGAGGAGGCAGTGAAGCCGCATGGCTCGCCCCAGAGGGAGGGCGAGACCCCTAGAGGGGCCCTAGCACCGACCAGTCTGTTCAGAAAGTGCATCCCTGGAACTGGGACCAAGTTTCCCCCCGTCCCCTCCCAGTAAGTCCCTGAGCAGTGCAGGGGGTGTTCAGCGTCTTGTCTCCACCCCCTCTGGTGTGAGCGCTCCCTACTGGCTGACAGGCACGCAGGCAGGTGCAGGGATATCACAGCCTGCCACTGCTGGGTTACTAGGATCAGAGCAGCCTGCCTGGTGAGTTCCTGCCCCAGCATCCCAGGACTGGTCCCCATGACCCCCCTTTGGGTGGCGGGGCAGGGCGGGGGCAGAGGCACCTGGAGGTGGTCAGAACGTTTTTCGTGGAACAATTTTCTGTCGTCCTTGGCAGTTCTGCCAAAGCCCACGGCAACGTGTCCATTTCGGTCAAAACGTCCCTAGGAAAATGCCCCAGTGACTCTCTTCTATCCGGTAAAAATGTATCTCTGGTACATCCAGCCTGGCTGTTCTCGTTCTCCCTCTGCTTATCCTTACGAAGGCTTTGCCGCTGCGTAGCCAGGGCAGACTCAGTGCCATTTCGTTTGGATCCTGCCCAAGCACGGGCTGAATCAGGATGGCGTGGAATTCTCGAGCCACAGGAAACGTGGCACCTTTGGCTTTTGCTTCCATTGCAGCTTGGAAGCGAGTGTCAGGGTGTCGGACTTTCCCAGGGATTGGGACCTCGGTTTCCCAATGGCAGGTTGGGGAGGGAGCGCTCCCCTGTGGTCGCTTAGGCTGGAGGTGGCAGGAGGTGACGCTGGTGGGAGCCGCCTGTGTCACTGGAGCGCTGGCTCTGCTCCCTGCAGTTGCAAACCAGGCGTTTCATTCTGCCTCGCTATAACCAAGATCAACACCTGTTCCCGGGGACACGGGACACCCAGCTGTGCCACTGCCTGACTGTGGGCATGTCTCAGGAAGTCTCCGTGCCTCAGTGTCCCCTCCCAACTTTTATCTAGGGGCAGGGACCGTCTCTCGTTCTCTGTACAGCGCCCAACGCTGTCGGGCTGCTTGGTGTGAATGTGAGCTCTGGGGCTGCGGGGCTCTGGCTCCAGAGTGGCAGGACTGGGCCTAAAAGCAGGTTCCGCTGCCTGTAGCTTTGTAGTGACGTGGGCACGGCCTGTAACCCAGCTCACCCCGATCTGTCGGCGTGGGGCCAGCCGTGGCGGAGACGCTCCCGGAGAGCTGAGGTGTCTCCTGCGCACACAGCGGGTACGTTTGAGCTGCGAGTGGCTTGGTAATTCCTTTCCAGCGAGGTCGGGGGGAGGGAACGGCAGCCCTCGCTGACACCGGACAGCAGCTGCTCCCGTTCTGGCCGTGGGCTCCGGGACGTCACGGAGCGCCTGGACGGGCTGGAACAAGGCTGGGGGTTCTAGCATCCCACCTGGGGTCTCTTCCTCTTTCAAAGGCAGCCAGCCTGGAGCAGGGGCTGGCTGTTGCCCTCAGCTGGCTCAAAGCTCCCCTTCCAGCTACTGCACTGTAGTCTGGCCACTAAACCTACCAGTGAGCCTGGCTTCCCACGCGTGGTAACCATGAGGTTGACTCTGGGCTGGAGTGGCTCGAACCCTTGGGGGCCCTTGGCGTGAGGTCACAGTACCATGTGACATGCGCGCCGACCTGGCATGGGCCCTGTGAGGAAAAGGTTGGGATGGGGAAACTGAGGCCGGGGTGGGAGCAGCTTTCTTCAGGCCACAGTGAGGGGCAAGTGTGACGTAGTGGGGGGGAACCTGCTAACTCTCTGGCTGCTGCCTGTAGTTCCACCGAGCAGACAAGCGATGAGTCACTATGCAAAGAGGGTATCCCAACTGGTTTGGCCAGCTGACCCCCATGGAGAGGAACAAAGGAAGGTGGATGCTGCCCTGGCTGGGGGGCAGGGCTGGAGGAGAGTGAGTTAGTTCCTGGCTGGAAAGCAGGGAAGAAGGAACTGGGGAGGGGGCTGGGATCCCCCCATCTCAAGGGGGCACTGAGGCTTCTTAGCCCCCAGTTCCTGTAACCAGATCACATCTGTGCTGCGCTGTATCCTGGAGGAGCAATAAACCACCCTCAATTCTACTGGCTGGTGGAGTCTGTTTGTGCCATTTCAGGGTGCAGGAGACGGGGGACCCCAACGCGCCGTCACAGCAGGTCTGCTAGGCCCCGCCCTTCCGCAGTGCTGAGGGTGATGGCAGCGCCCCCTGGGGCAGGGCAGTGCTGTGTGGGGCCGGCCCGGCGGCATAGCTGGGGAGGATGGACTGGGATTGACGCACCCGTGTTGCTCTCCTGGGGGTGGGGTGGCGCAAGATTCCTCTTCCCTGGACCTGGTGGCCTTGCCGTGGGTCGGCCTTCACTCCCCCGCCCTGCCTGTGACGACGCTGCCTGGCTGGGCAAGGAGGCCGCTCGGCTGGGCCCTCGGGGAAATGGCCCTATGGTGCTGCAGGGGTCAGTCCGAGGTCTCCAGTCCTGCTCTGGTGCAGGCCGGCTCCTGGCCACGCTGACAGGCCAGCGGGTTCAGATTTAAGGGGAAATGCTCCTTTCCGGGTGGAGGAGGGGCCCTGGGGCCTCCCGATCCTTAGCAAGGACCCGAGGATCTCCTCCTCCTTCCCTCCAATCCAGGCCCTGTGATCTCTTCCCCCCCCCTCCCCCCCGCCATGGCAGACCAGGTGGGAGACCCTCTGGTACTGTCCCCGTCCTGCCCACAGGGAGGGGGAGCTGTGGGCGGGCTCCTAGCCGAGTGCTGGAACAGGGCCAGGACATGCTGGTTGGGCCACATCCTCAGAGCACTGCTGGGCCCGGCTAGAACCGCGGGGTGGGGTGGGGTGTGTGTTAGCTCCTGCACAGAGACAGCCCAGACAGTCCCTGCTCCATGGAGCTGGGATCATCCGTCTCAGTCAGTAAATAGGGATTTCGACAGCGTGAATATCCCCATGCTGAGATGGCATCTGAAGCACATCTAGGACAAGTGATTTGGTCAAGGCCATCCAGCAAGTCAGTGGCAGAGACTTGGAATGGAACCTAGGGGTCTTGCTCTATACAGAAGGCCTCTGGCCCGCAAGGGAAGGAGTCCCACTCTCATCACCGCTCCCAAGGGGCTGCAAGGCCACTCCCTCCCTTCTCCACTCCGGTCTCCTCTTCCCCATCCTTCCTCAGTTTCTCTCCCCTCCCCCCCCCCCGCCTTTGGGGGGGAATACGTATTTCCTGTTGTCCCGGCTGGGTCCTGGGGCTTGTGCAGGCATCTCCAAGGAGGGATGTAAAAGGGCCCCCTTCTGAGCCAGCTTACCAGTTAACTGGAGCTGTTCCCGCCTCCCTATGTCACGGAGAGCCAGGTTGGAAGAGGCCTCTGCACCCCAGCCGGTTAACAGGTCAAATGATTGCAATTCAACCAGCTGACTCTTTTCCTGCGTATTTATGTCCCTACTTCAAATTGCCCCCTGCCTTCCTCCCTCTGCTCTGCGTCACCCCCACCCCTACCCCGGCCTTCCCCGGGGCAGCACTTCCAGCTTAGCAGGTGGCTGGAGCCGGGCAGGAGGCAGACAAGCCCTGGGAGGAGGCAGCCGGGGCGTGGGCAGAGCAGCTGGTGGCGA